>NC_031770.1:78811557-78840520 GCF_001522545.3 Parus major | reverse complement strand
AAAAAAAAAAAAATCAATGGGGCAAATTTCACTGATTAGAGAACTAGGAGCCCAAACTCGTTCTGTTTTGGGCAACGGAGAGAAGGAAATTCGCGATGTGGCTCGCCTGTGTCACAGCCTTGGAGGTCCTGTTCGGGCCGTCGAGTGGCACAGCTGAGATTTCTGATCGTAATCTGAAACGGAAATAGCTGCCATTTAGGAGACGTAACCGTTTCCACTATCGCATTTTACCTACCCGTAAAATGCAAATTTATCGCTAATTTCAATAGCTGCTTCGTCAGAGACTGTGAGGAATGGGCTGATTAATAAATATACCCTAGAGATAAATTATCCCTTCGAATAAGGTTATCAGCGTTAAAATTGTAAAAGTACTTTCCAGACGTGAAAAATTAGGTATGTGACAGAAAGATAATTAATTAAAGAAAAAAATAAAACAGAAACGAAACCACCGTAGGAGCACTAACTCTCTCCACATTGGAAGAGATGGCAACTTGTCTGAGAAAAATTCGTCACTACGAAAAATATTGCCCTGCAGTTGCTGTCGCTCTGAATTGATAGGAGAGCAGAAAATACTTGATGCCTGTCACCGACGAACAGTGCTGTGGAGTTAGTTTATCTTTACATTAAATCTGGGACATATTAACTGTTCCCTGGTCTAAAGTCTGTCTGCTCTGCCTTTCCAGCCGCGATTGAATCTGAAGGAAATCAGATGTGCGAGAGTGATCGAAACGTGCTAAGCTAGAGGATCTTGCAGGAGTTTAAACGCCGTGGCGGTGGAGATGAGATCGATGGTGGAGAGGAAGGAAGGAAATGGATGTTATCTGTCCGAGGGCGCTCCCGCAGCCTCCTCGCCCTCCCGCCCATCTCCGACGGTGCCTTGGGCCGCCCCGCTCAGCGCTCCCGCCGCCCGCGGCTGCCGGGCCACACACGCCATCGCCACCGGTGCGACGGCCCCGGCGAGGCCCGCGGGAGCAGGTACCGACCCCCGCGGAGGGGCGCGGAGGAGCGCGGGAGGAGGAGGACGCGCTCCGCGGCGGCGGGGCCCGGGTGCGAGCGACGGGGGCCGCGGGGGCTTTAGGGCGAGGCTGAGCTACTGGAGAAACTCGGCGCGGGCGCGGAGTGCGGGGCCGGCCCCGAGCGGCCGCCGGGACCTGCTGGCGTAGGGGCGAGTTGCCCCGCTCCTCCGCCGGGCTTTCCGCGACTCGGCACCGGCGGAGGGAGGCTGCGGCGCGCAGGCAGGGACGGGGACGAGGCGGCGGTGGTGCCGCGGAGATCCCGTAAAAGCCTCTGGGCACGGAGTTGCTGATCCTGCCCGTTTTTTATTATTTTCCCTCCCTCTAGAGCCAGCCGCCGCGCGTTCCCGCCGAGGAGACCCTGACCCCTTGCTCCGCACCTCTCCGCACCCCTCCACGCCGCGCAGCGGGGTGCGCGCAGCCTGCCCCGCTCTACGGCGGATGGACAGATCGCCCGGATTGTTTTTACTTTTAGAGGAATGTCCCTTACTGTTGATTTTTTTTTTTTACTCCTCCCTAGGTTTCTGTAGGTTACTATGTGGCATGTTGTTCTCATTTCTTGACTTTTTGAAATAACTGGATTTAAATTTATCGAACAACCTGTTATCCATATGTCTGTCCGATTAATTTTTTTATGGGATGATGAAAGAGAGAAGAATCTATATATATAGTGATCTGCTAATGGAATAATATATATATATCCAAAACACCTTTCTGGGGTTACTTTTATTTCCGGACTTTAAAATGCAGTCTGGGTTTTTAGGCAATTTGTGAAGCAGTGACTATTTGATGCAGGAGAGTCACATATTTAGACTTCAGAGGAAAAAAATACATTGTTTTCCACTAGAAAGATATTTTCCTGTCATCCCTTCGCAAATCTTGAGGGACATTTACAGGAAGGTTATGGCCGTGTTCTGCCATTCACAGTGTGATTTTTGCAGATCTTTCGAACAGTGAAGCCGGGCGCCACCAGAGAGTAAAGTATCCACAGCGTCCTTTCCCCTTCAAAGATATGATTTTCTGTAACTACCCAGCAGGGATCCATAGAAGCGGTCACTAAGGAAAACATATTTATATCATTAGCCTCTTCTTCCCTCCGCCCCCCAAGTGAGCCTAATCGCTTCGCCCTAAGGAGACGTGGCGTGTAAAACTGACAGCAAGGAGTTGACGGCGGCTAGTCACTCAAGCATTATCAACTGCAGGGAAAATTATAGGTGCCGGTGAGAGAGTAGTCTGTAAACCCTGTTTCTGTACATCCCAGGTGAACCTTCGTCCCCGTCCCTCTCCCTTGCCCTTGCTTGCGGCTGAGCGCGTGCTGGGGACCAATTAGCACTTCCAGCTCTTCTATTACGGGGTGAACAGCAAGGCTAGAGCGACTGTCCCAGTGATACAGATGACCCTCAAAAGGGTTGAGAGAAGGTCAAGCATGGCTTAAATTTAAAAGAGGCAGGAAAGTTCCCTGGAGCAGTCATGTCCCGCTCCACCGGGGATCCTGCGGCCGTGCTGCTTTCCCCGCTGCCAGGTGGGCTGCAGCCCGACGGAAGAGGTGGCACTAGGGAGCCGGCAGGCACGGTCGTCCGGAGCGGCAGCGGGGCTCTTTATTGCTTTCCGATGAAAACGTCCCGGCCCTGCTCCCACTTGTGTGCGTCACCTTCCTCGGGCGCAAAACGAGCGCGGCTCGCAGCGCAGGGCGCAGGCGATCCCGGCTGATCCCAGGCCGGGCCCAGGCTCGCGGTGCCCCGGCGGCAGCGGGCAACCCCCTGGTATTCGTGCCGGGGCCTGTCCCGAACACACCCCCCGTGCGCCCACCCAACGGGCTTTAGCTTTGCGGCCGAGCCGGAACGAGAGGGAACCGGGTCTGTTTCCCGACACTCGAGACTCCCCTGGTTCAAGCTACATAGCTCGACTGACGGGTCCCAAAACAAGCTGATGACGAGGCCGCTCTGTACCCAGCCTCCAGGATCACAGAGCGTGCAGCATCCCGTTCGGTGCTCCCAGCTCAGGAGCCGAGATACAGGAACAGGGCCGGAGAAGAGAGGGGAAGCCCCAGAGCTCTCATCGCACACAGAGCCCTTTGTCGCCTGGAGTGACCTAGCTTTAGCCTGAACCGCGGGTAGCCTCGTTGCGGTTGTCGCCGGTCTCGCCGAAGCCAAGCCCAACCTGCCAGGAGCGTGGCCACGGCTGCCCTCAAACAGCCGCCGCGAGTGGGGTTAGGGGAGGGCTCAACCATGCGGCGTGGCAAATTTTGTTCCCACTTCAACGCCGTGGGACGGCCGCGCACCGAAGGAGGCGAACGGGTCGGGGCCAGCCCGCCGTAGCCGCCGACGGGACGCGCGGTCCGGCGGCAGGAGCGCGTCATGCCCCGTGCTCCCGCTGAGCCCCTCGGCCCGGCCGTCCGCCGCCCGCGCTACCCCCGCAGCCTCCGCTCTCGTTTTAAAACTTAGGGAAAAATAATCGTCGCTCCCCTGCTGCGGTGTATAAATAAGATCAACGTACGGAAATAAACGCTCAGCCAACCGACCGGCTTTCCGGACGGGTGAAAATGCTGAGGAACTACATTAGAGCATTGAAAACACAGTTTAAAGGCATCCGTGTTAAAATTATAAACATTCTGGTGATTGCGTTTTACAGCGCTTATATGACCAACTTAATTCCTAATTACGCAGCCACGAGTATGAATAATTTTTAAGGAAATTTCCAGTCTTTAATACGCCTCTCCCACTTATATTTATTGTTCGTTTCAGACAAACAATTTTTTAAAATAGCCTTCAGTCACAAAATAAGCATTTGTAAACACTAAACGAGGGTTGAAGAAACCTCTGGCTTTACTTTTTTATTTGTTTCTTATAAATTTAGCTCATATATTCATTATTGTCTCAGGGAAAAAAATGAAAACATGTATGGAATAAAATTAAATCAGGTAGCTTTAAATCACTGTAGTTTAGGGTAGAGTCACTAATTGGAAATATTTATGTTTGCGAAGCTGGGATTTCAGCAATATAAAGATACAGTATAACCCCTTTTTATCATAACGGGCGTCTACGAGAACATTTATATCATACCATTGTAAGAAATAATGTGTAGTTAAACAACATTTTTTAAACAGGGTTTGTGTCTTTTTATGGCAACCCTCATTCTTTAGTCAGGGCTAGTTCTCATATTACACAAAATGTACTTTAAGAAGTACTACCTGCTCCAGCTGTCCAGGAAAAACTGAATTATGGAACTAGGAAACATATGGCAGTTGCATATTGCACGAGTAAGGTACATATGAAAGTTATAAATTTCTTTTTTAAGTAACCATTGTAAACGCATTTTTATAGGTTTCACAGTATGTATTACATCTGTAATTTTAATTTTTGCAATATACCTTTTTAAAGATATCTATGTTTTCTGTAGTTTGGGGAAGGAAATGCAAAGAGACGTTTACACGTTAAAAAAAAAAAATGCTGCAAGCAAAATAAACAAGACAGGTAAATAAAAGGGGAAGCGGAGCTTCCTCACAGTGGAAAGGACACTATGCCATCTATTGGCAAAGCAGTTATTTACAAAGCCAAGGGTACCCAAGCGAGTATTTTCTGTTCTTTCAATATTGTGAAGAGTCCCAGTTGTAGCTTTCGTGTATTATAAAAAATAAATAAAGACATTTCCACGGAGGTCCAGGGAATTGAAAAAAAAAAATTAAAAAAAAAAAAAAAAAGGAAGAAAGCAAGAGAGTTCGTGAATTTATACCTCACAAATTAGGTCATTAACTCACAAGGGATTTTGCAGCTAATTGCAAGCTCCCTTCTTGGAGCGCCCGAGTAGGAGAGATTTAACTTTTTCGATTATTTTATTACTGAACCGTGTCAAAGAAGGATTTTTTTTATTATTATTTCTTTTCCCTTTTCTTTTTTTCCCCTCTGTGTTTTTAATGCAAGGTTACTTAAGGACTTTATGGCCGCGGAACAGCCCAGCAGGTTGCTTCGGAAGCTGACCTTACGGTCTCTGCTCAGTCCCAACGCTATGCGGCTGTGACTGCGGCATCGGGCCTCCTTTTCCTCGCCTCGCAGGGTTCCCCCGAAACACGAGCCTGACCTGCGAGGCTCTCTAAGGCTCTGTCGGACACGGCCGAGGGGGCAGCGGAGGGGGCAGGAGGTGCCCGGAGCAGCCCCCGCCCCGCCGGCCGCCCCCGCATCCCGCGGGCAGCGCTTCTTCTCGGCGACAGGAAAGCTTATCCCTTAGGAAAGAGCTACTACTGCTTTTTCTGTTTCCAGGGAGGCGAGGGAGAAGATGCTATTTCCCCATCAGATATAAATAAACCGAAATAATCGGGCAGATGTGAAGGGAAGAGTCAATTTTTCCTGTTCCAAGCGTAGACGAATTTCTGAACGAAAGTCGCTGCCTATCCGTCTTGAACTGGTTTTCTTCCTTCTTCCCACACTTACTAAAGACTTCACTTTTTCCCTGCCCTGACTAGCCCACTACTGCTCCGTGGGAAACACGAGACCCCTTTGTTTTAACTTTCAACTTTGCAATCTCTCATTCTCTGTCCCGCAGAACCCAGTTTGGCCCGAAATGTGTGCGTCAGGGGTGGGGAGGGGGCCAGGGGGAGAGAAATTCCTGGGAGCACCTGTATTTCTCAGCTCGAAAGGTTAATCTTCCCCTCACATAGAAAAAGAAAAAAAAAATCTCTAAAAAAACCCCCCAAAAAACACAATCCCCTCCGTCTAAAACCAGACCCCAGAGGACAGGAAAATATAAAACCCAGACCCTGCACTCATATCCTTTTACTGCTCTTCTCGGTGTGAACGTGTGAGTAGATGGTGTTTTACAAAGTTGTCTGAATTTCATGAAAGGCCGTTCCTGTGTTTATATGCGAGGGGAATTGCACTGTCTCGCTGACTGAAATGCACCTTCGCCCATTGGGCTTTACCCGAGCCGCGGGACGAGGCGCTGGGAGCCCGAAGGCTTCGCCTCGCAGCCTCACGCCCGGATTTTTGGATCAGCCCCGCGCGTCTCTCGCTGCCGAGGGAGAGCAAACACTCTGGGAGCAGCATTCGTTTTCTGCCTTTTTTTCCTTCCCCTTCAAGCATCCCCAAAGCCCAGAGAGCCACGAGTGGCCCACGTCTGGGGACGGTGATGGGGCACGGTGCACTCCGGGACCCTCCGGCAGCAGCCGCGGCTCCCGGTAGTCCCGTGTCCGCGCTGGCACATCAGCCCGGCCAGCAGCCGAGCTCCCTCCGTTCCGCCCGCTCGCTCTTTGGGGACAGTCTGACTGGGAGCGGGGCCGGGACACCAAAGAAGCGGCGTTCGAGCGCGTTATCGGGGAGCTGTCGGAGAGAGTAAGGCGGGTAGGCTTTAGGGTTAGAAAGGCATCGATGAAGGAGAAAACTGGGCTCCCTCTGGGCAGCGGTTTTTGAAGAAGGCATCAAACAGTCTTCTCTCTGCCGTGTCCCCGTGGCCCGCTGCAGCGAGGTGCTTGCCGAGCCCCTGAGCATGGCCCGATTCACTCTGTCACCTGAACGAAGGGATTCGGCTCGTCAGAATTAAATTCCTCCGCACGCAATCCGCGGAGGATGTTTCAGAAGAACATCCAGGAATCATTTCCCCCGAGTTCCCTATCAAGTGTTGCATACAAGATATATCTTTTAAATATATTGTTTTTTTCGATGACGTGCTGAAAGGGAGACAATTATTAAAACTGTGCGAGCACTCTGCTCGTAATTACCCGGGGAGAGGGGAGAGCACGAGGCGCTAGTGGGGGACTCAAGAAAAGTGGGGCTTTAAAATCGCTGTCCTTTAAAGTTTGCGTGGGTAAAGTCTCGTGGCGCCTTCTTAACAATAAACAAATGCCTGTGTGTATATCCATACACATATACATAAGAATATAAATCTACATGTACGTCCAAACACATATACACTCATACATGTATACCGATTGAAGTATTCTGTATTAAATATAGACATGCTTTGCGGTCCGGATTATTTCAGCCATTCATGTCTGTAGATAAATTAAATTATTTCCTTTAGTGTTTTATTCTTTCACTCTATGATTTTTTTCTTCCTTTTCCTCCTTTATTTTTTTTCTTCTTCCTTTCTCCTTCTTTCTCTTTTCTCAGTGGAAAGTGCACAGTAAGTGTGAAATATACATCATCGCTAGAGGAATTTGTCTTGAAAAGTCCTCTCAGCCCCCTGGTGTTCAAAGACTAAAGGATGATTATTGATTATTGCGCTAGATCAGAGCCCGCATTAAACGCCAGGGGAACGAAATGGACCGGCTGTGAGGGACCGGCTGCGAGGGACCGGGGGCTCACCTGGGCCGGGGCTCCCCGGGTAGCGCCGCGCTCCGCACCCGCGGATGCCGGGGGGATCCGCCCTCCGTGGAGCGCCTCAAAGCGCCCTGGGCACGGCCCGTGGCCGCCTGCGCCCCCGCGGAGCCCCGCCAGGCTGCTCCGCTCTCCCCAGCCCCGCACTCCCCTTTTCCTCTAGCCCAGGTCCGACAGCAGAGCAGCCGTCGCGTCCTGCAGCAGCGCGACTGCACCGTCGGTGCTCGGGCTGGGAGCAGGCGGACTGCAGAGACAGGCCGGTGATGTGTAGGTGTGAATACACAAATATGCACACACGCACAGAGCTGAGCTAGGAGCAAGAGACCATATGTTTAGAATGATGAGCTCCTGGACATGCTTAGCTGTTCTTACCACACTAATATACCCTGAAATCCATTACCTGTTCCATGGAAAGTTTCACTGAAGGGAATGCTGAGGTGTGGGATGGAGGGTGAGAAATCCACTGGCAGGAGACCGCAGTACCAGGGTGTGGTGCAGGACGGAGTGAACGTCTCAGCATCCCACTACAAGCACCCTGCTCCAGGGGATGTGAGGGGGTATGCCACATCCCTCCCCTCCGCCTGACCACAGCTGTGTGGGTGACTGGGGTTCTCCTGGGGCTGTAGGTACTCCTGGCCTTTAGCACCCGGGATGCTACATTGGCACAAAGCTCCCTGCGTGCCTTGGAAAGGGTGAGTGCAAGCTCTCCAGAGCCATTGCTTTTTTGCCCAGTGCAAAACTGAGAGAGCATCTTTTGTCCTTACAAATCAACCAGCAGTGAGAAAATATAATGCTGAACATGCTTCATTCATCTGGAGAGTGGTGGTGGTGTTGAGGGAGGGGGGTTGTGGATGGCAAATAAAAGAGGGACTTTGGAAAGCACTGTGACCTTGGGCTTTCATTTACAGCAATTTTTCTCTTGTATATAAACAGAAGATCAAGTATATTGTGAAGAACTTCAAAATGCATTCTAAATTTTATTCCTTTTCTCTTCCTTTGGGCTGCAGACACTTCAATTCATGACAATCACAAGGATTTTCTTTATGAATAAGAACATCAACAACCCCATTGTGTCCTGTCACAGTATCCTAGTATTTCTACATCCTCTCTGAGGTTCACTTTGAGACTTGGAGGAATGTGATCTGGGAATTAGGTTTTGGACCATTTTGTTTCCATTTTGCAAATGCATAGATGCTACAGTGAAACACACAGTGGTTTCTATTTCTTCCTCTCTGTAGGCATGTTTAACTCTCATTGACACTGATGTGAGTTATGCACATGTCTAAAGAGGAGAAGGGAGTCTTAGATCTTTTTCTCATCGTTTACATGAGATCAAAAGAAATCAAATAGAGTTAATGAAGGGCCAGATGGTGCTTTATTTGTGCTCTGGAAGAGCACAGTACAAGAGAATGGGAAGGAATATCTGTAGTTTAACCTGGCAAAGAGGAGGAAAACTTACTATCTCATTTAATGGGCACTGAAGCAAGTATGCTGTATCTTCAGAAGTGGGAAAGGTTTGCTTGTTTTCTCTCCCTCAGTAGATTTTGGATGCAGGGTTTAGGGTTGTTTTTAGAAGGCTCCGATTGAAGGGATTCCAGACTCTGAAATCATTCACATTTTGTCTTTTTTGGAAACACAAATTTCTTTGGAGCAGGCAATTCTTCAGGTTTTGCTTTTAAGCTGTAGGATATGGGTGCTCCTCTAGTC
The DNA here is from genome assembly GCF_001522545.3 of Parus major. NCBI lineage: Eukaryota > Metazoa > Chordata > Aves > Passeriformes > Paridae > Parus > Parus major. The sequence continues at coordinate 78,831,492 of NC_031770.1, read as the reverse complement.
CATGGAAAATGTGTAATCTAAGCTGCTATGAGGAAGCAGAGCTGCAGAAGTAGAAGAGCCTTTGATTTGGATTCTCACTGTGAGCAAGAGTTTGGCAGGAGAGGCACAGGATGCAGTAAACTTTACCAACTGTGCACACAGAGCAACTCATATCCCAGAGGATGCAGAAAGGGCCAGGGCCATCCTGTGCTGTGCCTCTGTGCCATCTCTTAGCCCTTGCACCTGGCTGGTGGGTTCCTAGCTCAAGCTGCCCCCAGGACCTTGAGGGAGGAGATTGTAGCACTGGGCATAGCTAATGACAAATCACTTTTACCCTCACTGATGGTAGAATTACCTGAAAAGAGATGAAAAGCTTGTTTCCTTTGTAGACCTTACACTGATCCTGGCAGGCTCTTTCTGATACAGAGTACACCAAAGGGTCCTAATTGGAAAATGTTAGGGAAAACAGAAGTTTTACAGAGGATTACCCCTGCCTGTGCTGATCTGGTAGGGATGAGTCTGTGGGGGCAGTAGAGGCCATCTTATTACTTGTTCTCTGTACATCCCATCATTGTTTTAATGCATGACACACCTATTAGATGATAACTTAGCACCAGACCACGGATTTCCCAATAGCTTGATGTCATGTGTTGGCCTTGCATGATATTGTAATGCCAGTAGACAGAAAAAAGTCACTTTTGTCTTGTTCCTCAAGGCTTCTTTTGTTGACAAAGTAGCTCTCTGGATTTGGAAGTCTTTGCAGTTGTACTGAAGGCCTGGAGGCTTTCCTCTTTTAAAAGCAATGGGAAGAGATGCAACTAACATCTGTACATTTATTTAAGGATGCCAGAAATTTTTTGCATTTATGCTTTCTTCTCAGAAAATTGTATCAAGGGTACTTTAATAGCAGTACAGCCACATCTACTCTTTGCCCCCTGGTACAAACCTAACATTACAGCTCCAGCTGACATTATTTCCACCTGCTTTAAATGTGTTCATGTGCCTCTAATCCTGTGTGCAGCTTCACATTTGTACCCATTTCCTGTATTTTACAGGCACATGTGGTATGTCGAGGTTTAGAAATGTAAGCCCTCATTTTGTGCTGCTAGTTTTTTAACATTCATTTTCCCTGGCTGTACTCCTTGTTTAAAAAAAAAAAATCCAAAACAAAACAAAACAAAACAAAACAAACCCCCCAAAATACAGCAAAACAAAAAAACACCAAACCAACACAATTATTTATTTCCCTGTTGAGGTTTAAAAAAACTTTGAGAAGTTCCTTGCTAGTTTATATATCTAGCACTTTTATTGAGTGAGTGTGCAGTAATTTGGTGGGTTTACTAAGTAACTTGACAGTTAATGGGATACATCTGCAACAGATTCCAAAATAACTGCCTGCTTAGAAATATGGAAAGGACTAGAATTTTCACTCCTTTCTGTTCTTGTGAGAAATTCCTATCTGCTCCAGCTCCACAGAAGTCAAGATTCCATTAAAGATCCATGTATGCCAAGAGCTGCTACCAACAATAATAAAACTAATTAGAGCTGACTCTTCCAAACCTTCTATTATATTAGAAAAAATATTATGGATTTTAATCTAAAGTATTCAAGAAGCTAAATTAAAAACACACAAAACCATGCATACACCTGGAGCTACACGGTGGCTTTATGAGGCTTGAGAGCATAAAAAACCCCTCAGCCATGAAAGAAAGAACCCAGACTTCATTTTCCACAGACAAATCGGCTGCTTCGCGTCAGTGACCCGTACTCGTGTGCCTACTTGCTCCTGTGCAAAGGAGAAGTATAGCAGTGTCAGTAATCCTTCAGCTGGCCCAGAAGGATTGGGAACCCTTTGCTGTTAGAGAATGTAGTCTCAGTCAATTGGGAATGGGAGTATCTAAGAGGAAAACCCTAACCAGCAATCCCATATCCCTGGGAAAATTTCTGCATTTCCTAAGCGGACTTAATGACACAACCGTCAAAAGTTATTCCACTCTTTACAGTAAGGTTGATTTTCAGGGATAGCCCACACTACAGGGAAAATCATGGTAGTATGAATCCATAGGAATGAACAAGATGGGGTAGGAAAACCAGATATTGATGCTGGAGATACTAAGTTAGAGCAGATGTATCTAGTGTCCTGTGGTTCCAGAGGGAATAAAAAAGAGGAAAAAGACGAAGGAAGCTGAACAGAGCTCTCCTGTGCCTGAGTAATTTTCCTTGTGAGGGGGTTAATTGATCTAATATCCTCACTGCAGCTTAATTAACTTTCATTTGCTAAATTTTAGGTGGCTTCAGATAGGTATTTCGCAGTAATGAAGACCAAGAGCTGAAATGTTCCAATGCCCTTCATGACACTGATGTGTCTAGACTTGCAATGTGTGTATCACTTTTCACTTCTTAGAGTTAAAATGTTGCTAAAAGGAAGACCCACCTCAGATTCCTTCTGTAATTTGTGAACAAATTCTCTATACTGCTTTGCCAAATGCTGTTTAAAGCCCCTACATGTGTCTGTTTATTCATTAGAATTGAACAGAATGGTAGGAACATAGTGCTAATGTTTATGTTCCAGTTAAGTAATTCATTTATGTTGCCTCACTTAAAAATATTCTCCCCACAGAAAATATAAGTCCAAAGTTGATTTATCAGGTTTAAATTTAAGAAAACTATATTGTCAGAATAACCACACATTCCTTTTTGCACCACGTTTGAAATCTGTTTCCTATTACCATCTCTGCATCAGACAAATACAACCAAGTTATTTACAGGCTGTGAAAGATACTAAATCTTTTCTGAGTAATATTACATTGGATCACAAATTCTCACTTTTAATAATAATTGACAACAAACTAAAGTGAAGGATATTCACAATTAGCAACAAGAGCACATAATGTTCTCCCAGTGCCTTATATCTCCAAGACCCGATGCAGACGTAAGCTGCTGAAGTCTCATTAACATTTACTTTGGAAGGATGTTAAGTATTGTTATCTCTCATTTACAGATGGTGAAAGAGGCTCAGTAGGATTGTGACTTGCCTAAAAAAACTTAGAACAGTTTAATTGCAGAAGCAAGACCAGAACTCTCAAACTCTTGGCTCCCACTTGTGTGAGAGAGCGAAACAGATTTTTAAGAGCATCCTGTGACTTAGGAATCCCAGTTCCAGCACACACCAGGGCTTGAGCGGTGCTGGGGCAGTGCAGCTCCTCAGGGGCGCTTTGGGCTCCCGGCTCCCATTAACTTTGAGTGATTTTGGAGCTCTTGAAAACTCCTTTCAGTCCATGGAGGGAAATGCACAACACCTGTGATTCATAGAAGCGGCGCATGGAGAGGCAGAGCAAAGGCTGGGAGCGACAGCCAGCTCCACGTGCAGCTCAGCCGCGATTCAGAAGCTGGAGGACCGAGTGCTGAGCCTGTGTTCCAGGGCTGAGGAGCCGGGGGAGCCGGCAGCAGTGCTGCCAGCTCTTCTCACTGACATGATTTTCTCAGGAGCACAGCCAGGAAAGATCTAAAGACAGAGCTCCAGCCCTCTAATAAATTTCAGCTTTGCCTTTGGGAGGAAGCCCTCCTTGCCTGGCCCCCTGTGCCTTGCCCCTGCACCTTCAGGAGAAGGGAGCAGCTCAGGTGGGTGCATATCCCAGGGCATTCTTGCTGGCCAGCCCCTGCTGCCTTGCTGTGATTGGGAAAACTGGGAGCAGGAAGGTGGGCAGAGAGCAGATGTACCAGCAGTGTATTTGTGTGAGTGAGGAACCACAGCGCAGCTAGGGAAACAGCCCCTCGGGGCTGGAAATGTAAAGTGAGATAGGGCTGGGCAGCAGGGGCAGGCAGGGGGCAGATCTGGGGCAGGTGGAAAGGGGCAGGAAGCAGCATCTCTTGTTGTTAGATGAAGAAGTGCACTGGTGCAAAGCATGCAGGTTGTCAGATGAGACAAAGGCCAGGAGAAGCTATCAACATTCTAATGCCCAAAGGCCTGTGACAACTATTCGTGTTGGGATTAGGATTGGGATTGGGATTAGAACTGGCTGTGCAGTTTTTACTCACCTGCTTGCAGCCTTATACCACTGTGCACACTCCAGCCTTTGGAGATGAGGAAATGAAAGGAATTCAGGCTCAAAGGAGGGATTGAAGTCATCCCACATCCATGAAGGTATCTGGCAGTGTCTGTGTCTTGCTGTTACCCAATTTGTCAATTTTTTCCTGCGGCAATACCAGTGTACTACTGACTGGAAGCCTGGAATAAGAGTGGTTAGAGCTGAGGAGGAGCATTTCTTCATCATCAGGACAGAGACTGGATGTTGCATGAAGTTGATGCTGCTTCCCCAAAACACTGCTGAGAAGGGAAAGAAAGCCTTGGATGAGGGAGGGAATGCTGAGGCACGTGCAGGGAGCTGGGCGAGTGCCAGCTCTGGAAAAGGCAGAGCATCCCTGCAGCCTCAGAGAGGGTGCAGCCCTCCTTCAACAGCCAGATACTGAGCCTTGATTTTCATGGCAAGGTTTTAGACTTGCTTCCTTGGCTATGAGTTTTGGCCTTAGACAATGCTCAGAGGGATGCAGAAACCATTTACAGTACAGTCTCAAATTTGTGTCTATGTTTGGAAATGCTCAGCAGCTTCATCACATTAAAGCATTTTAGGAAGGTGTGTATATAAGCAAATGCTCACTGCTAAGAAGATCTTGAGGTAATTCTGAGTAAGGAAGAAAGGCGTCCCTTATGTGGGAAAGACTACCAGGCCAGAGGACCAACTTTCTAGGCCAAACCCCATTAAATTCAAGGCAAAAACAACTTTTAGATGGCCTTGTGCCTACATTTAGAAATTTAATTGAATCTGGAATAGGCTTTATAGACCAAGGGACTCACAGCATGAGATAAATTGTTCACTGCAGTGATGGCAAATGCAAGCAGTGAACTGGCCAGCTGGTTCTATCAGGGATATAAAGAAAACCTACTCAGGATAAATCAGGTAAAATATTTTGATGGTGGAATGTCACTCCAGGGGCCAGGATGGGGAAAAGTTAAGGGGTTCTGAGAAAAAAGTTGCTTTTTAATGTCCTCTTTGCTTGAACATGTTAATGTCCCAGAGGCCTATTCTTTACATAATTCTGTTTGCACAAGATGAAGGGGGTACCAGAGCTTTGCCAGCTTCATGTAGCTCATTGCAAAATCCTTGAAAATACTGTTTAAAAATATTTATGCAGCAAAAAAAAACTATTTCACACATTTTGAATCAGCATCCAGGTTTTTAAAATAAACCAATCTGTCCTCAGAAATTAAAAGAAGAAGAAATAAAGATCAAAATTCACAGTTGGTGTAAATTGCCAGACTTTCAGTGAAGTCAATGCGGGGCTGCCAATCTAAACTAACAGAGAAACCAGTCCAGAAACCATTAACATGATTTTAAGAGTCCTCAAAACAGAGTTTCCAAAACATTACGTGTCTGCAGAGTGCCTTGCAGAATGATAAAGCATGGTGTCAGTCTCCAGGTACCCTAGGACAGAGAAAAAATGGCAGCACTAGGACTGAGGATTGTTAAATCTGTTAACTCACAATGTTTAAAGAGTACCAATAAATAACATGTGTCAATCAATAATTGCTTCTCCATTAAAAAAAAAACTGGCACAATAACTAGAGTTTTCTCATGCTAAAATAGTTAAATGTTTAACCAAATCCGCTAAAGCTAAGTGAATAGTTTATTATTTATAAATTATTATTTATAATTCTTGATATAAATGAATGAACAAATGAGCTGTGAGCTCCCATGTCTCTCCAGCAGATCACTTATCTGAACCATGGAAAACTTCTTTCAGACAGGCTCTGTTTGGTGACATCTCCTCTGAAACCCTTTTTCAGGACACTGTACAATTTTTAAAGGTATGTCTGAGAGCCAGATGTTGGGAGCATGTACATCTTCTCTCCCTTTTGGATGTGAAAAGGTAATCTTGGAATCCTGGGAGGGAACATAAGCCAGTTGTTGGTTACCCTAAGCCACTAAAAGTCTCTCTTTCAGAGAAACTATGGCTAGAATATTTCTGTTGAAAAACACGCTGATGTTGGTGCACAGATAAGATACTCTCTTACTTCTTCTGCGAGGGCCACTATGACCTCCCTATCTCACCCTCTGCTTTATGTTGCATCCTATAACTTTTATTTCCAGCAGACCTCTTGAGGTTGTGAAAAGGAGGGTGAAAAGCTGTCCTCAGTACAAAAGACTGGATATTTGAAGACAGGAGTGGCTGGTGTGCACCTCTCTGGCAGCCACAGGGGTCTCCTCCAGCTCAACACCTCCAGTTTCCCCGTAGGCACACATCAGTGATTGCTGCCATGGCAGGGCTGACGTTTTGGCCAAAACCTGCAGCTGTGCTCAGTGTGCAACCCGATGGGACCTCATTCCAGGCCTCTTGGTGCTACTACAATATTAGCATTACTGTCCCACAATAATAACAGGAGTGTGTGTTTTATGAGAATTTCCAGAGGGACAGAAAAAGCAGACAGTGTTGGAAAGGGGACACAAAGATTTTTGGCTGGAAGTTGCCCAATGAACTTCAAGGCAGGCTCCTCAGACCAGGTCCCTCAGGTGACAGAACCTGGCATAGCCTTGCTGTGTTGATCAGGTTAATCCTGATGCATAAGAATTAAACAAGAACTGACTGTGCTGAATTTTCTTTTTGTTTACTCCAGTGGTTGCCACCAGGCAGCCCAGAGAGGCTTTGCAGGCCTCTCTGAGGGCATGGGAAAATCAGTGTGTTTAGCTTTCCTGGGCTGAGCACTGGGCTCAGCTGGAAGTGTGGACCTTGAGGTTAACCTTACATCACTGGAGGTGGGCGCATAAGCCTACCCTCTCTCTTCTGCCAGAGCTAAATTTAAATCCTTGATGTCTGAAATGAGTTCTGTGGCAACACAGTGATGGGTTTGAAAGGGAATGAGAGAAAAAAATGGGGAAAAAAAAATCCCAACAACAACAAAAAAGGGAAAAAAAAAACAGGGAGAAAGAGAACACAAGTATGACATGTCAAAAATGGAAAAGACAGGGCTTCTTTACAGTCAGCAGTCCAGGACATGGCCTGGAGGGGCACCAAAGGCTTTGTGCCCTTGCTGTCAGCTGGGGAATGTCCACCTGTCTTTGGTGGGGAGCTTGCACCAGCCACAGCTGTCTGGCTGAGGAGCAAATTACTTTCTCAAGCCTCTGAACTCTTCAGGGAAGCAAAAATTTTGCTCTTACATGTATGTGAGGTGCCTAGAAGAAGCAGGTCCCTATCACTAACAGAGACCTAAGAATCAGCAAGACAGCTAATGCTGAGGACCTGGTTTTTAGGTCAAGGTCTAACATGGCCATATTGTCCTGCTCAACAGTGAGTGCTATCCTATTTCACCATGAGAGGGCTGAGCCACATAAGTTTTACAGGAAAACATCCAGGGGGAAGGATTTATCTGTTTGCCATGAAAAAACACCAATCCTTGTGTTGGATAAACTTGGACTGCTTTACCTTGCAGAAATGAATGCATCCCCATGGAAAAAGAATGCAAATACTTGCATTATTTGTAATGTCCTTCAACTATCTGGCTACATGTGCACTGTATATTTAATGCATGCTTTGCAGTAATATGTTTGTTGCATACTGTTGGATAAATTCACTAACAGAGATTTAATAGCTGCACAGTAAAAAACTCAGCCTTCTAATTGGCCTTTATCATTTTATGTTTAGCTATAACTAATATTTATAGGAAACATCTCTGTCCCAAATAGTGTCAAAGGAGTTTATTAAGCAGATCTTCACATTTAAAAAAGCTGTCCTGATTGTGTCCTTGTTTCACAGGGTGTGGGGAGGGGTGGGGGGAAGAGGAAAGAAAAGGAAAATAAAGAGGAAAAAAGAAAAAAGAAAAAAGAAAGAGAAAAGGACAACCCTTCTGCCAAAATAAATCAATTAGCTAATGGATTAAATGTTTCTTCAGAAACACGTAAAGATGGAGAGTAATGTTCTCCTTTTTCTTGGAGGAACTTTTAGGACATGAATTCTGTTTCTTGAAGTATAGATATTTGTTCTCTGGCAGCAGTCCTCTCAAAAATGTTGCTGGTGTTGCCAACTGTAACTATAGGTCCAACATTGGATGCACAATACTTTATAAATTACAGGCTGGGTCACGTGCAAAAGAGCCAGTTGGATTCATGAATAGCACGAGCTATAGTCCAATGCTGGATTCACAAATAGTCTGGAAACTATAGGTCGAGGGGACAGGTAGATTCAGCATTTAACATTATCTATTTCTCATTTTTAACAAAAGCAAAGTACCCATAATACTATAGAAAGCGAGACTAAAGCTAGATAATTTCTGTATCATTTTCCTTCACTGATCCATTATTTTTCCTTTAGTGTCATTCCTTACCTCCTAGGAACAAATAACAGACTAGACATGATAAATGGGAAGCTAACCATGAAAAACATTCCCAGAAATCTTGCCCTAAATACTGAAAAACAAAGATGGAAGTTATGAAACTGGGAAAAAAAAATGGAATATGAATATAATGGTAGAATATTTTATATTTTCTTACTGCTTTTATTTTAGACATACTTAAAATTATAAAATGCCGGGATAGTAAGCTTTCAATTGAAAGTTCATTTTTTGATTTAATGTCTCATTTTCTTACCATTGTTATTATTGGATAGATACAATACTTATTCTTTGAGTTTGTCGGTTACTATTAGTGTTATTTATGATTCTGTGTTTTATTATTGTGGCTGAAATGTACTAAGACTCATTAAAATCATTGTGATATTGAAGACAATTTTATTGGCTTACACTTAGTTCAGAATTCAAATGTTATTAATTTGGAAGGGGATTTCTCTACAGTCATTCCACCTACCTCATGAAATCAGTATTTCTAAGCAGTTTCTAATAATTATTTACAGTCACTGCTCTGAGTAACAAAAAGACTTTGATAACGTAGTATGAGACAAATCTTGCAGAGCAAAAGGAATAAGTTAAACTGATTTTGGTGGAGATATTACAAACGTCATCACAATTGAATGAATCTTCTAACAGGAACCAGCTGATTTTATAGACAAAAGTCCCGATCCTCCCTTTGAAAAATCTCTTCTTATTTGAATGAAGATTGCAGTATTGGACCCACATGGATCTTGGTCAGAGGCCAATAATGTTCTGTGAATAGAAACATTAGTTTGTGATTAGAAATCTGACTCTATTGTGCAGATTTACTTTAGCTATTGTCCTATAAGAGTGAAAGAGGGCAATTGAGGTAAAAACCCTTTTCCCCCAATAAGAATTGTTTTTATCCATGCTCACAAGACCCCTGTGTGGTTGTTTACTGCAATGTCCTGTTGTACATGAATGGCTGTATGCCTCATTTGCACCAAGATGGGAGCAATCTGAAAGTGCACTTCCTACTCTTATAAACTGCCCAGGAAGGCTGGGAATCTGGCTCAGGTGCTGTCACCAAAATGTGCTTTTGCATTGCAGTTCATGGTAGGTGCTCCAATAATATTCCCCTGATCTCTGCAAGGAGGGGAATGATCAGCAGGAAGATGGTAGGGCTTCCACTCTTGCACCTCAAAAGGTCCTTCTCAGTCACAGGGTGACTTAGCAGAATCCTGGGTCAAGCTTGAAGAAGACAAAATGTAATTAAATACTCTACTGAGAGTTATAGGTCAAGCATTAAACATTGTGCAAGAACTGTCAGCCCAAAAGCACTCTCTATCTATAAAGTATAGATATCATATCTCAAGATCTATATGAAGATCTTGGAGAAATAGCTTGGCTCATGACATTTATGAGGAAATGTGAGTTTTTCAGTTATTTGTCTCCCATGGAACCAAAGCTAGGAACAGATTCAGCACTGCATCTATTCCCAAAGCTTAGCTCTCCGAGTTAAATGAGCTCCTGCTCTATGCTTCCATTGAAGAAGTGTGATCAGATACATCACCATTGCTTTATTATTATTTTTATTTATTATATTACCAGGTAGTGCAGTCATTGGATCACAAAACACATGGAAACCCAGTAAATGTGGAAATATCATCAGGCATGTTTATTTGTTATATTACTAATGTTGACAGCAAACAGGCATTTTAGTAGCTTGTCAAATCCTATCAGGATGGTGGGTTTATTGTTGAGTTCTATCCAAATTGCTAGATTTAGATTAGAAAGCGTGCTGTCCTCATTAACATGCACTTAATTAATAGCAGTGGTGAGTCTCTGGAAGAGCTGCTGATGTTTAATAAGTCTTTTGTGTCAGTCTTCCAAAAAAGTTTTGTATTAACAGAAATGTGATAGATCAGATTCAGGGAGCAGTGCATTAAACATATTTCTTATGAAACGGCTACTGTTTAAATGGAATATTTATCAAGCAAGAACATAGCTGTGCTTCAAAATCCACTGCAGGATTAGCATTTGCCACTCTGTTTTCAGATGTGTGCTGGAAAAAAATATGTGTTTAGGTCCATATGAGGTCCTTAAGGGGAAAATAAACTATGTTGTGTGGAGGAGCTAGAGAAGACTACATTTAGTAGCATCCAAAATAGAAGTCCATTGGGTCAAACTTATCTCTGACTTACTCTCAGGCAGCTGAGTAACCACTTGTATTTTTGTCCTGTCACTTCTCCCTCCCCACTCCCAAAGCTTCATTATGACAAAACTATTAAGAGCATTTCACGTCCTCTCTAAAAAAACCTGGATGCACCTGCACAAGAGTGCTTTCTGTGGGTATTAAATATGAATTCTGAGCTGTCCTCAGGGAAGGACAGGTGTACAAAGTCCCAAATGAAACACCCTGGGAAGCAGAAAGGAAAGCTTTATGTCCTTACCTCCCTACTACTTGGACTCATGAAGTTTAAAATAATTCAGCTCTTAAGATTTTAAGTACTTATTTCTGCCATTTATGTACATTCTGAATCTTAGAACATTCCTTTGAAACTATATTAACTCCCTAAAGAAGCTTTTGGAAGTGATATTATTGTTATATTGTGACTGTTTTGCAGAATTAATAGTTTTAATATGCAATGAATCTTCAATATTTTTTTAATAAGTAAAATTTTGATTCTTAGACCAGCAACCCTAATGAATTATAGAGTTATTGGCTTGTTAAACTATTATATTTTTCAAGTTTCCTATAATTCCTTTACACTGCACATGTTTATATACATTTTCATACAAGATAACTATGGCTTCTTGCTTTCTGTAGATCAATGTAAGATTATTTTGCCCACCCTGTGTAGTGCTGTTCTCTCTTCAATTTTGGCTCTGCTTAATATTACGCAAGCTAACATTTTTCTGATATCACTTTTTAAGCTGAAGAATAGCTGCACTGCTAACAAAATTCTTATGGGTAGAAAAAAGGGGGAAGGTGGAAGCTGTCAAGGCAAATGAAAACATGCTATAGAATCTTTGTACCAAAAGGTGATCTACATTATCAAAGTCCCTGAGACCTCTGCTTTACAGTTTAATATATTTAACTATATATATATATATATATATATAAATATAAATATCTATATTCCAGGCTTTTGTTAGTCTCCATGCAACCTTAACAGTAATAGCATTTTATGTTTTAATTTCCTTAAAGGAAAGTCCTCTTTGGAACCCATGAATGCTTCAGTGTTTTGGAAAGATCTAAATATATGTCAAATATCTGTTGAGACTTAGGATTTTTTTTTTTTATTCACTCAGCAATTATTTCATGTATTATTTTGAGAAACAGCACTAAATGTACTGTAAATAAAACATTAAAAAAAATAGTATTATCTGATAAGCTGAAATAGCTCTGTCTGTTGGTTAATTACCCAACTACTAAAGAAAAGTTAGGCTAATGATTTCCAGACAGTTGCTATGCCATATCATGTTAAAGCAGCTGTTAGCCATATGCACTACTGTAGTTCTGCTTATATTAACCATTATGAAATTTTCCTTGGGGAAAAATGCTCACGTGCTTGCAGAGAACCTCTGTGCCCTCTTTTTAAATGAAATAAGTTGGTTATTCATAGAGCATGGCAAATAATTTGTAACAAATCACTTGGTGATTTTCTCCTGCTTGTGAATGGAGATTGTATTTTCCAAAGCCACCATGCACTCAAGGAGCTGAAGTCTGGTAGGTGCACAGACCCTCCAAAACCAGTGCTGGTGTCACTGCACTGTCAGTGCAGTGCTGATTCTGGTGGTATCATGGCTTTGGGACACAAGGTCACATTTCTTCATGGCACTGAACCCTGTTGTGTCAACCCATCAGCTCATCTGAGGCTAACGCAAGAATCCCCGACACTGCTGTTCTGCACAGGAGTATGGACCTGGAGTGGGATCGGGTTTCATCTGATCTTTCCTTTTCTGACTTTTTGAGAGGGAGAGAGACAGAATGATCCATAAATTCCTAGGGCCTGTGGTGGCAAATATCACAGTGATAACCACCAGAGAAACAAGATCTATGGGGAGAAGCCATCTCTTTTATTAGGCTGAGTAATATAATCGGAAAAAAAGAGATGAGCTTTCAGATCAAAACCCCATTGTCAGCTCCAAGAGAGAAGCCTGTTTTGAGGACAGCTTGTGGATGATACTTTATTGCTGGGGTTTTTTTTTTGTATTTTCCCTTGTTGCTTAGAGGATAAGAAGATACCATGTATTTTTAATAAGCATTGCCTCATTTTTTCTTAACACATTAAAACTACAACATGATGTACATCCACTACCAGTTTGATGAATATATGCCATTTTATCTTCTCAAACTTGCAGAATAATTTATAATCTTGTATCATCCTATAGAAAGGTACCTATATTAACTCAGGATGAGGTGACATTTACACTTATTTTAGGGATATCTCTCTGAATTTGTTACAGCTGCCTTTGTGTTCTCAGTTGCATTCACCTTCTGTGTGTATTCAGGCAAATGTTCAGGAAAATAAATGGAGTTCAAAATGAAAATGGTTTTATTGGATAAAGATCACAGAAATGTTTTGTCTTACAATACCTACCCTGGTCACAGTGTGAATGATTCACATCTCTTCTCTCTGCCTCCTAATCCCAGATGTTAGAAGAAGCCAGTTGACAGGGATATAATGTAAGACATAAGTCATATTTCTTCTATTCAGTGTGTATAAACCCTGGGTGTTGCATACCAAAAAGACATGGTGGGCACCAGAGGAGGACACCAACAGTGGGCAAAGGTCTAAAATCACATCTGACAAATAATGGCTGAAAAAATTTAGCTTGTTTAGTCTGCAGAAGAATCAAAAGGAATTGTGAAAATAGCCTTCAGACACATGAGGGTAGCACCAAGAAGAATGAAAAAAAAAATTCCTTTTCCCTTTGTGCATAAAAAAGGGAGTAATTTAAACAAGGAATAATTATCTTACATAGTAGAACAGAAAGAATATTTTTTATATCATAATAAATAACCAACCATTGAAATAGATTGTCTAGGAAAACTAAAGCCAAATTATTAAAGGGACCAAAGAACAGGTTAGAAAAGCAAATGGTAGGAATGATGTGCATGTAGTTATATGCTTTACCATGTTGGAGGTGGATCAACTAGATAATATCTTAGTGTCCCTTATAGGTGCCTTTTCTCTGACCTTATGAGTGATAATCATGTGATGATGGAAAAACAAATGCACAAAAATTTTATCCTCCAAAATAAGTTTTCTCTCTTCAGTCTGAGTGCTTGACAGTGAATAAACAAAGGATTTTTTCCCTTTAAAATTTGTCAGTGTTTTTCATCTCAAACCTGACTGTTGTGATATAGTGGTGTTATACTAGCACAATTCAGTCACCCTCACAATGATCAGTAGCTTAATTTCACAAGCGTTTTATTAGATTATAGTATAAACAGACTATTGAACAGAAGGATTGCCCTGATTCAGTGCAGAGAGATATCCAGATGACAGGAGCTTCCACTGTGTCCTAGTGGGTATTTCTGAAACCAAACAATTTCTCTCAGCAGCCCAGCCCCTTGCTCAGATGTCTGTTCCTGCTTGTGACAGATCTGAAAAATTATGCTTTGCAAAGAGACCAAACCTGCCCAGACAATGACAAACAATTTGAAAATAACTGGTCTGACCGGGTGTCCAAATTGCTGACAGAAAGGAAATGTTCATGTGTGCAGTGAGCATGAAAGATGAAAGCCCTTCCCTGGTGCTGTTCTTCCACTGAAGCCCTTACTCCGACCTGTGGCCTCCCTGGATGACCTGTGAACAGAGAACAGGGAAAGTATAAGAAAACAGTTCCTACTAAAGCTTATTTTCTGAAGGAAAATCTGCCCAGATGTTGCAGTCATTTTTTTTTCATACTGCCTGCTAAAAAATCTGTAAAAAGTTAGTAAAGTGATCTGGAAAAACAGTAAATCTTGCCTTTTGGATACAGAATAAATGTATTCATATTTATAGTGCATATTTATGCATTTTTCCCTTTATATATTTGGGTCCACCCAGGGCAAAAACTGCAGGGGTGGGAGAGATGTGCGTGTCTCATTCACACCCGTCCTTTCTTCAGTGTCCTATGGAGTCAAATGGCTCTATGGCCAAGAATTTTGCTTCTGACTTCTCAACTTTTCTTGCTAGGCAGGAACCCTGTACAGCCTGCCTCTTGCCTTCAGCACCTCCTGGCACAGATATCACCTTGCATGGGAAGCATTTCATACCTCTGAAGAGCTGAAAGCATACTGGGACAGTGACCACTTCACCCCATGAGCAGCTGGAGTGCTAAACACAACGATACTGTTGGCTGGACTAAGAGTTCTATCCTAGTAAAAATAACTCCCAGAACACTACCCACGTGTCTGTTGGTCCATTAGTCTTGTTTATCTCAGAAACTAGGCAGAGAGTTTTTTCAGGTATTTCCCATGGGCAAAGACCTTCGTATGATCAGATTATGTGGAGATACTGCTTTAAATGGCCTTGATCCTGCCACGTTATGTGGGTTTTAATTCATTATCATGCCTTTTTCATAGTTTAATCTAAATAAATGTGTGCTCCAATCCTTTTCATCCTGTCCTCCAAACTCTTTACCAGTGCAATGGCCTCCTATGGCTGCAGCACAATCTTGGCTGGAATAAGTCTTAATTAGCTGCCAATGATGTCATGTCCATGTCTGTGTTAAAGGCACAGGACTAAGTATTTGTCCTTATTTAATGTACTGTAGAAATTCCATTTAGGGATAGCATTAAGATGCTTCAGAGCCAATCTTGTATTTCTCCCGTAGTTGAGATGCTTGGCCTTCAGCCTTCTGACACTACCCCAGTTGTGCTATAATGGTCCAGAAATACACTGCCTGTTGTGTTTTATTGCTCATGTGAAAAGTGTCCAATTCCTTGTCAGTTGACAAGGGAGGAGCGTTGCAGTGAAGGATTGCACAGCAGTGTGTCTGGGAGCGATGTTATTTCACACCAGCAGCAACCTTTCAGTGTTAGCTCGGCAGCCCAGTAGAGCCTTGGTGCTCTTGCCATAGAGCAGAGAGCAAACCCCATTGTAGTCATTCTCTCTGCCAGAGAGACTAATGCATGCTGCCAAATATCTCCCCTCAACACATTTATTGAACATTAAACCAGCAGAATAGCATTGAATGAAGTCCAGTAATTTTATAGGATATATTTTAGACACTAGACTTTGAAGACTAGTCCAATGTTAATTATAAAGTTTCTGTGTCTGGATAACATATTGTTAACAGTTATTTTGTAAGTGCTAATGGCAAGATGGAAGATTTCCAATGGTTTTATTGAGGAAGTGGCAATTAAAATGTTGAGCACTGCAACATACATACAAAATAAAAATAATCCTGCATACACAGCACTTTGTGTCTAAAAAAACCCCAAACCAGAAAAAACAGGGATGAATATTTTCTTTTGAAATAAATGCAACCATTTTATTTCTAAAAAGTTTTGCTTTTGGGAAAAAACCCAAACGTTGATTTACTTGCCAAATTCAAATGTCACAAGCCTTGAACAAGTTTGACATTGTTTAAAAGCACATCGTGAAACTATTAGAAAGCTAAGACAAGTTGCTATGTTATGTTTTTCCACACTCAAAGAGCAACAATGTGTTCTCAGTTTGAGTAATTTCTTTTAGATTAAGGGAAACAAAACAAGAAAGAACAAAAGCAAAGTGTTCACAAGAGTGTGTGGAAGTGTCTACACAGGACAATCTTTAATGTGCGAGTGGAAAAAGGTGCTATACAAGCACTGCCTCACGAGATCAGCTGGGTACACTAATGCTCCCATGCCTATGTGCAATAACATAAAAAAAGGACTACCCTCAGCTCTGTATCAGCCATCAGTTAGCAGGTTCAGCACAGATTTTACTTTGCAGAGCAAATGGCTACCACCTGCTGAAAAAGGAGTCCTGGTGGGATCTAGAGTTGAGATGGGAGTTGAGCAGTACGGGGGCTGGCTGCTAGTGTGAAGTTGGTCAGTGTGAGGCACTTAATCTCTGCAAGTTGAGCAGGAGCTGGATCTCCAGCCATTTGAGGGGGCTTAGGTTTGCTTGCAACATACCTGTTTTAATCTAAACCTGCTGCAGTGGGCAGGTTTTAAGGCCCTTCCTTAATGCTTTTCCAGACAGCTCTGTTTCCAGACAGCCTGGTGAGGCTGGATTTCACATCTTCTTCTGGGAGCCAAAAGCCTCTCTGGGCTCCCAGGGCATGTCCTCAGCTCCCTTGGCAGACCCAGAGTTGGATTTCTGAGGCTTCTTGCAGGCCCTGAGCAAGTTGCAGGAGCAGCCATTCTGCTTCATTTAAAGTTCAAAGCTGTGATGCGTCAGTAATGTCTGGCTGGACACAGAGGAAATATGCTAATGTAGATCTAAAGTAGCTCAATCCTGCTGACCTCCAGTGAGAGCCAAACTCCTTTTCAATATGCTTTTAAAAAATACTATCTCTACTCTGCAGTGCAAAGCTGTCAGAGTGCATCTTACAGAACGTTGTTTGAAGGCTCAACACCTCTGAGCACTGGGGAAGTTTGACTTCACACCTTGCATGATGTACCTCAGCTGTACCTCTCATCCAGCAGTAGTCAGTCTTTTTAGTCCACAGCCCCTTTTCTCATTTTTTCAGGGAATATGCTCATCCCCACAAATACAAGGATTCTGGCAGGAGGAGGTTGTCTGTTTCAGTTGCAATTTCCAGGCCCTTTCAGAGAAGTGTACAGCTTCCAGCTGACCTTTGAACTGAGACCCATCCCACATCTGAAAGGCACCTCAAATATTTTCCTTGGTATTACTAACCTGTC
This sequence comes from Parus major, assembly GCF_001522545.3. Classification (NCBI taxonomy): domain Eukaryota; kingdom Metazoa; phylum Chordata; class Aves; order Passeriformes; family Paridae; genus Parus; species Parus major. The sequence continues at coordinate 78,814,303 of NC_031770.1, read as the reverse complement.
TGATTTTAGACACTGAATTTAGCCCCAGAAGAGGTTCCTAGGCTTGCTCTCAGCAGGCATAGGCTGGCCTGTATGGTGTGGTCTGGAGCCTCCTGCCAGCTCTCATGACCACCTCCTGCATCGAAAGGTGGCCAGATTTTTCTCCTAAGGGCCCTCGTCCCAAACTGAGCCACAAGGACATGAAATTCTCACCTCTGCTTCTGCTGTAGTGGGGATCTGCAGGCACATCACCTGTCAAACAGGAGCTTCCTGAAGCATAGCTTTTAGCACCCGTTTTAGCACCAGGTTTTGTGAGCACTGTGAACAGTTGATGAGTCCTGAATGGGGCAAGGGCTGGCTGTCCTGCGAGAAGCAGTCTGAGTGCCCTCAAAGGACACACTTCAGCTGGACCCTGGGCTGCCCAAAGGGACCAACAGTATTAGCCATTATATGGAAAACCCACTAGCGATAAAAGAGCGCTTTGGAGATCTTCAGCTGTAAAACCTGCAACAGACACTTTTCTAAATCAATCCAAGCTTTCTGTATAACTTGATAAAAGATTTATTAGGTGAAGGATAATAAATATGTTGAAATGAAAGGTATGGAAAATAAAAGTAATGTACCTGTAAATGGTCTGCTATGCTATACTGAGCTGAACTAAATAAGAGCCTGTCTGGGACAAGTTGCTCCATACGAGTATTTACAAAAAAATAATAATAAAATAATAATAATATTAAAAATAAAAAACCCTAATAAAAAACCCAATTAAAAAAAACTTTAAAGATAGAGCAGGGTATAATGATTCTGTGTAAGGTCTGTGCTAAAGACCACTGATTTTCTGACCACTGATGCTCTGTTTCTCCAGGGTCTCTGTTAGCTTAAGAGAGGACTTTGAGGTGTTAGGTGTCAGCATTTGTGCTGTTGTTCACAAGAAGTCACAGCCAAACTGCAGCTCAAGATCAAAAGGCAGCAGACTCTGATCGGGAAACACAGACCAGTGGGGCAGATGCTGGATACCTTCTGTGAGTGGTTAAAAGATCCATCTGGTAACTAATGGGACCCTGACACTATGAATTACTGTTATTAAAAAAGTTAGGAACACCTGGAGAGAGCACTGAAACTTTCCAGGAAATGGTTATACTGGTACTTTTGGTGTGGCCTAAGTAGTGATTTAAAGGCGATGTGCTTGAAAGCATCCTTGCAGTACACTCTGAAAACAGTGCCAGGACTGAACTGCCGAATGAAGAAAGGCTCCAAGAGAAAAGTTTGCTATTCACAGACAGGCTTCTCTACCAATGATGTTAGAATTTTTCACTGAGAATATTTCTGTCCATATAGAATCATCTCCAGAAAAAGTCAGCAGTAACGAGAATTTATTTTCATTATTCCATCACCTAAAAATGTCAGCAGTGCTCTCTATGACATCTCTCTTTATCAAGACATACCTGTTCTGTAGGGACAGTAGTGAAAACATTTCACACCAAGTAAATGTTTGTGTGTGTGATCCATTAATGACATTTCTTTATTATAATACACTCTTCAAAGGCAGTATCTAGTATCAAATAGGCTCATTAGAAAACAGTATGTCATTCCTGATTTGCCTCTACTCATGGAGAAAAAGTTGAGGATGGGGGTTTTTTGTGTGTATTTTGTGTAGGTTTTTCCTTTCCATTGGGCTCCAGCTTAAAATGAAACAATACTAGAATGGAGGTCAAGAACTTGGAAGAACACATTCAAGGGGAACCAGGTACAGCTTGATTCAATATCGATATTTCATATGTTCTGAGATTGTGGTTCAGACTATGAGATAGCAGAACACCATTTTTATAGCTTTCCATCTGTGAGAAATTATTTCTCAAAGCACTCTGTATGAACAATCTAACAGATATTCATTTTTGAGATCATATATTCTGCTAAGTGGGATCTTTTTGATGCACAATCTGGCTGTGACAGTAATTTTAAAACTAGAGAGAGAATTTTAGAGCCAGATTCATAAAATAAATGTCTTTCACACAAAGTTGTTTTCCATAATGCATTAACTCCTCCTTTTCCAGGCATTTGTAGGAAAGTAATATATTCAATATTACATACTCATGGAGCAATGCAATAATCATAAGGAGATGATAAAGTTTATATTTAACATACCCTTTCTTTTAAAATATTTACCTGTTTATTTCAGGGCATAAATACAAATTTTTTTGAGTTTGAGAACAGGTAGAACTCTTTGATGGTGCAGTACTAAAAACATTTTGCATTGATGCTCTTATAAATATAATGCAGTTGTAGCAGATCACGTACCTAGTATTTAAGGTGTTTTGGAAATTCTGGAAATCAGTGTCACCTACCCAGAGTTCAGGAACCATCTGAGACTGACTGTCTTGACAGGTCAGGCTGGAACCTGGAACCTTGTTTTCTGTGGCCAACAGGACACTAGCATGGTCACTGTATCATCCCACATCACTACCTTTGATCTCCCTGGTGAAACCTGATGAGCAGGAACTGATTTAGAGCAGGAATGACTGGTGGTGGCCTTGGTTACCAATCTGTAGCCAGTCTTGCCACATACCTTTGGACCCACAGTGAGGATTCTTAACCCACTGTCATGGAGTTACTTTACCTTTAAGAAAGTTGAAGTTACTAAGAACTGCCTAGAGTCTTTTCTCCTGACCAATTATGGGTCATTGCTGAGAATTGACAGCAGTTTAGGCCATTGAAAAGTGGGATCAACTTGTGAACCCTACCTTAAAGTGTAAAACCAGAGCTCTCT
>NC_031770.1:78726027-78810481 GCF_001522545.3 Parus major | reverse complement strand
AAGTTTATTCTGGTGTTCTTATTCTTGTTGTTTGTCAATAAACTTTCTTTATTCCTTTTAAGTTTTATGCCTGTTTTGCCCTTATTCTAATCCATATCTCACAGCAAGAAATAAGTAATTTTCTTAGTTATTGATTTTAAACCACGACACCCACACTACAAGTGCCACCATACATTTGTATTAATCTTACCATTCTTTTGCTGTGGCAGCAAGAAATCACCGATGAATTTGCAGGATCCACACTGCTGACCCACTCAGTTACTTCAGCCACTTGTGTCAGGGCTAAATCTGAAGCTCTGTGTCAGATGTCATACAGAAGCATATGGAACCTGCAGATAAAACAACTTTTTCTGGGCTTATCATGCATGACCCTGTTGAATTATGGAACAGAATTATATTGGTGTGTTAGCAACTGTTGCATTCACCATCACCCTACTTTTGTGGCACTTCTCTCTTTATCTGCTCTAAAGCTTTCATCATCTACTTCTGTAGCCTCTCAGAGTCTTCTGGTATGAAAGGACAGTGACTAATATGTTTCGTGGTGTCTTTTGCTCTTTTTCTTCACTTGCTGCAGGAGCTGGTCTCGACTGAAATATCAATTGACAGTTGCCTGTCACCCACCTCTGTTCTCTTGTTCCACACACCTGAAATTTAATATGTTCAGATTTTGAAAGAGAAGAAATCTTGCACATGTTCTAAAGGTGACAAGTGGCTAAATGGAAGTTTAGCTTTCACCTCCCCTAGTAAACTACTTCCACAGCAGGATCTCTTGACAATGAGGGGTATTTTATCTACTGTTTTGGATTTTGGTAGCTGTACTGACCTGGAAAAGTGCAGTTGTCTTAATAGTTCTTGGACACTTTAAAATAAAAGCAAAATATCAGCAGTAAAATCTAACAGCAAACACTGTACCAAATAGTTAAGAACAAAAGCAGTAGTGAATGAAAGGATCAGTTCACAGGAAGGAAGCCCTTGAGATGCTTATATTGTTACAGGAGAGAGTGGCTGTAGTCAGGACTTAGAAGCTCTCCACTACTACTGTGTTAAATCCCAGTTTTGAAGACTAATGGCTCTCATTCAGAGAAAAAAGTCATGACATGGACACACAGGAGGTTTAACAGGGGTTCTCTGATAATGGGGTTTGATATTAAAATGTTCATTTTTTTTCTGTCTGTCTAAAGACTCTTCCCTGATGTGATCATGGTGAGCAGCCTCAGGGGGTGCCTGCTGTATGCAAACATGTTATAAAAATGGCATCAGCTTGAGTGTGGGGTGTGTGGAGGGGGTTGAACATGAGCATGGCATTAAGCCCCAGGTCACCTTTATAATTTAAAGCTATAAGATCAGTGAGCTCCTTGAAGGAATAACTCCATCAGACAGCAGACTGTTTCTGCCTGAAACAGTCCCAACAATGGCAGCATTACTGGGTGCTAGGGCCTCTTTCAGCAGAAGGAAAAGATGCATTTTGAAATGCATGGGGAGACCTTTGATATTTCTCCTTCTCCAGATGACCAAACATCTGGAGGAAATCAGTACAAGTCAGCTTAGATCCAACTGTGAAACCCTTCATATAGATCTCCATTACAGGAATCTCTGAAACTTCTAATCTGAAGAGTTTGCTTTGCTCAGTCTGAGAATAGAAATGAGGCAGGACTGAACAGCAGCACAGTGAAACAAGCTTTGTAGATCTCAGAAAATAACAAATAAGATAAAGGGTGTTTTGTACATTCAGCTCTGGAGATGTTTGCTCCAGCCTCCAACTCTCCATTACAGAGAACTGCAGAGGTCTGGAATGGCACAAGTGCAATGTGTGCATGCATTGACATTTTCCAGTGGGGGATATTAAAAATGGAAAGAAATTAAAAACTCATACATTGGTTATAACTTCAAACATTTCAACGGGATAAATACATGCAGAGTCCTTAGCAATGCTGTGCAATGTTTTTTTGAAATTTATACTCCCTAATGTACTTGTAAGCAGGGGGAGTTCAAGCAGCAATCAGCCAAAACTCAATAGGTACACTCCATACAAATAGATTTTTCCTCATAGCTGCCCTCGAAGCAGCATAATTTCTCATACTACTTGAAGCTGATTTAAGTGTTGGGTCTGTGCCAATTATTTGTTAAGCCTTCTGTCTTTATTTTATAGCTTCTATGATACAACTGACCAGCTCACAGAAACATCTGCTGCAGACAAAGACAAAGAATACTAGAATCCTACCAGTGTTTAGATGATCACTTTGTCCCTTTTTTGCTATCATTACCTCTGAGGGTGGCCTCAAATGCAGATTATGCTATTCTGAAATGTCATTGTGTTCATTTTGTAGAGGTGGGAATTTATTACTCATTTAATCTAAGTTGATCTTTGTTAGCTAAGTGTACTAAATTTACAGTATTTGATGGAGATATGGGTGGCTTATAGCACCAACCTCTCACTTCTAAGCATAGAGTTAAAGTTCAGCCAGAGGTCTTGCATAATATGAGTTTTCAGGGATTTTAGCATAGTCCCCACTGGAGTGTTATCTACAACGCAAACAACTATACATCATTTGGCAATTCAGGACAAAATTTGATTAGGAGACACTCTATTCTAGCTAATTTTAAGATATTGAAGGGTGTTCTCCCTTTGCACAGCAGTTATTTCTGGCAAGACCTGGAATTGTTAATGAGGAAGAGGAGATTTTCCATAATACTAACCTTCAAGCCTATCAAATTTGGCACTTCTCTTAACAAATCTATAGCATGATATTTCACCTAAAACATTTTATTGAAAGGTGACTGATCCAGTGCCAAAGAGATCTGAATCTCTTTCTCAGAAACAATCCTTTGGCTTTCATTACGTTTTATAGGTTTTATTTAACCCAACAGTGCCTAGTACCTTCAGTGCCATATTTTCTAAGCACCTTGTAGTGAATGACAGAATTTTATAGAACAGTGTGCCTTCCTCAACAAAACTACTGCACATTTTCCTAATGAGCTTCATTTTGCTAAAGCCTGTGTCATAATTGTCCAGCCTAAGCAAGTTCCTCCTCTAGTAAATGGAATGACCAGTCTCTAGTGTGGGACTACCATACCAACTTCCTGCAAAAATGGTCTCTTCAAGGTTGCCTGTTCACTGAGGTTATAAGCTTAATGCTGGAAACATTCAAATCCAGTTTGAAAACAGTTCCAAAATCCATGTTGCCAAAGAAGACATTGCTTAGAGAACGTCTTTCAAAGACCCATTCAAATACACATACATTCAAATCAACAAAATTCTCCTGAACTATAAAAATTCAGACAATTTTCCTTTTCAAGGACTTGCATGAAGAAAAAAAGAAGTTTGTGGATCATTACACTGTGGTGAACTTCCCCCAGTTTCTGGTTGCAAAGGAGCTTTCTGCCCAGCAAAGTCACAGACACTGATTTAAGCAGAATTCAGCTTCAACTGTGTGAGCAAAATTGTGAGCAAGATTTTGCTTGGGCAAATGCAATTGTAAGGAGACAGACAGAAATCTTTCAACCACCTTAAATTCCTACACTTCTTCTCATCTCTTTTTTCCATATGCCAACTTTCTAATGATATTTTGAAGTTTTTTTTAATTGGATGTTAAAAACTTGGGACCTGTGAAGTCCTTCAGAATTTCAGTGCCTCTTCCCTGTTTACCTGTTGCTGTAAAAAAGGCAACCAAAGCCCTAATCCTTCAGCAAAACATTTTGATGTTTTTTTTTTCCTGTGTTGTTGTTCCCTCTCTTTTGCTTCATCTATTCAAAGTTCTTCACATTTTACCTTCCAAATCCTCCTAAATAGGAGCCTTTTGCTATATTGCAGTTTATAACATACATTTAACTGTCAGCTTTGCTTTCAGATTTTTATATACCTTTTATTTTTATTTTTTTGGAAGTGAATTTGCCAGCTGCTTGTTTTAAATAGGCTGTTATTCACTGAATTAGATGAGTCTTTAATTTATCTTTGTCATGAGAAGTAGTTCATGTTTTTCTGTTGGCTATAAGCTGATCTCTGTAACAAGGCAAATGCAATATTTTTCCTGAAGATTTGGTTCTAGGTGTCTTCTTTTCTGTTTCCTCTAATTCTGTCTGCATATATTATCACACTGAACAGTGTATTTAGATGAACTGCATAAGATGTTCTTGTGCTGGCACATCATGCCTACCTACATGCTATTCTCAGCATATGTGTCTGTCAATTGACAAAATCTCCACTACCATCAGTTCTCCTAAAAGACCAGTTCAGTTTTAGAGGAGTTCAAGAGATGTTTGAATGCCTCAAAGTGCCTTAAACCATTGAAAATGTACTGTTCTAAACAGAGGAGGGAGATCTTATTTAGTACCTCCACCAAGAAATATGTAATCAGAGAGAAATATGTCATCACATGGCCTGTTGTGGTGGCCATGTGATGCCAGATCCATCAGCACTGGACCAGCCAAAAACACCAGGTAGGTATGGAAGGGCTATTGAATGGTAGAGGACAATAGAAAGCTGAGGACACTGGTAAACTTGTTAAAGTGCACGGGACAAAGCTTTTGGGAAAATCAAATTTGTTTAGCTCTACTCTCGTGGAACAAACTGTCTACTGTAACTGTCTCTGCTAAAGAGCTGTTACTTGTTGCTTTTTACTTCCCTGACCGTTTCCCTATTTTCATATTCTCCTCACATCTCATCTACTCCATCTGACTGCTATGTAGTTTCTTATTTATATAGTCATATAAAGTCTAATATATGCTAAAACCAGTCATGGCTATTGATTTGTTTTCTTTTTGTTTTATTTTTTTTATTTTAATATAAAAGTGATTGGGGAGGTGGGCAATTCTTAGCTTGCAAAAGAACCAGATGAGTTTACCAAAGCTGCCTGCCCATTCCCAGCCAGCCTGGGTACATTGTATTCAAACAAGCCCTTCCAATATTTCACAGAGCCAATTCCTTGACCACTGAGGTTTTAGTAGCCCACTAAAGGAAATCCACTGATTTCCTCATCTCTACCAGTACAAAATCTAATTTTACACATTGACAAAACAGAGGGTTTTTTTTCCTTTTTCCTGCAGCAAAGATACAGAAGGCAAATAATTGGCTGCAGACACTTAGCCTCACACAACATCATAGTGTAAACCTTCATTACATTCAGGTGACTGACTAGTACAAGAGAGCATTTGGAGTTAACTTCTAATTTGTTTTGGTGGTCAACATCATGAAACAAACTTTGATCATGAAACAAGCTAAATGACTTGTCTACCTTGTAACAGCAAATCTACCATCTCAGAACCAGAGATTAACTAGATCAACACATTAGGAAAAAACCTTTTTTTAAAAAAAAAGGTCACAATATAAGGAGAAGGAAGCAGAGGCAGGAGCACAATTCAGTATTATTTCAAGAAAGATGAGACTGAATATTGATAATCACTTGCAAAGGATACAGCAAAAACTTCATAGCAGAAACATCCACTTCAAACAGAGACTGGAAGTCAGCCAAACCCCCTAACCTGTCTGCGACAAATCATGGTTGTATAAGACATCCTCCAAATCATAGTAGAAACTAAAGAGGGGAGGGAGCAGAGCAGATGTTTGGAGGTCATTAACAGGAGCTCAGTTTTCCTTGCCTGGTGGCTACCTCTAGAGATATCTGATTCCCAGAAATTTCCTTGACCTCCAAACATCTGCTCTCTTCTCCTGTTTTCTTTACATCCGTACTGCAGAGAGCCTCACACAGTCATAACCTTTTCAGTCCTTTCTTATAAAATATTTGTATCTCACTCCCTTAAATCATGAAGAAAAATATTTAACAGGTCTGGGCCTATCATCATTCATGATAGGACCTTCATGTTCATTGTAGTTGATGCTAAACTGTATTACTTGGCACTTCTTCTTTCCTTGCATGCTGTGAATGTGCATATAAAGTGTACAAATAAGCTAACCTAGAGTATTTAGTTCTTTTGATTTGAACACTTAGACACTTTCTCTATATTCTATACTTTGTAATTTCTTTATCAGCTGCTCTTTGTCAAGTCCTCAGACTCCATGAGAACTAGACATGCCTGAGACAGCTTTATTACTTCCCTAAACATGGGGGCCAAACACGTATTTCCAAGTATGATTGCTTCTACTTTTCTTTCCTCTAATGGTCAAGCATATCTAGGGAAAGTTGTTGTGTACAATGAGCTCTGGTATTGCTCAGGAGTCCATTATCTGTAGCCATTTACAATGTTTTCCCCTGGGAGAATGATAGCCAAAGTTATTCTTCCGTTTTGGATGGATAGTACTGTATTTGTGCCTTTTATTCTTCTTTAATTTTCCCATACCTCCCAATTTTAATTCAAATAAAAAATAGATTACATGTGCTACAATAAGGTTCCTTGCTAATCTTCTCACATCCCTCAGCACTCATGTCTAGCAGATAGTAAGTTACTTGTGTGATCACATATTCTAAACATCTCCTGCTTATTAGTATAATTTTCTAAAATAAATATTTTCTCTATATTATCTAGTTTACTAGGAGGATTTTTTAAAATTCTTTTTTACTTAAGTGTTTTGTTAATCTGTTTCTCAGAAAGCTCTTGGTATCCCAGACATTTTGGAGTCATTGTTCTCTGTTCCTTTGCTCCCATCCATGCCAAGATAAATGGTTTTTGGACTAAGGAACTGATTTTTCGTGACAACAATCAATACACCTGCATCTAGAGAGGGACCAAGTCCCTTTTTCATTATTTGGATTCATGGGAAAACCTTGGGAGTTTGGAAGGACCTTGGATTAAAAACTGCAGTCTTTGCATAGGAGCCCAGCTCAGAGGCTGTTGAGGGAGCTCTACAGTCAGCAGCCACCCCCAGCCTTCAGGCAATTTTGTGGTTTCTTCCTTCCTCTCTCACTCTGTTGATGTCCCTGGGGGGTCTCTCTGTGGCTGCATTTTCTTCTACTTGCTATTCTCTAATTGTTAAATGGTCATGTGTCCTTTTTTACCATCTCAGTGCTGAAATCTCACCAAACCTCTGTCTGCCCTATTGCCCTTTGCATTTCAGTTCCTGACCTCGTTTCTTGGGACAGTCATGCTCTTTGTTCAGCTCAGCTGTGCTGACATCGAGGAAGAAAGTTCTTCCTGAAGGAATTAGCGTGAAGTCTGGGGAGTCAAGGTTTGACTCTGTGCTCCCCCCCATCTTCCTGTGGGCAAACCTTAGGCTCTGCCTACCTTAATGAGGGGGATTTGTCCACTCTCACGGGGATGAACACATGCAGACATCCTTCTGGAGGAGAAATGATGGATTGAAGCTGAATCTGAACTGTTTCCAGCTCTTTGGATGCTCTGGACCTGGACTGAGCAATGTCAGCCCCTACTTTCTAGGGAGATAATCCCTTCCTCCCAGGTGAGAGCAAAGCTCTCTTCAGGTTCAGCCCTATCCTCCCAAGATGGTTTCTTGTAATTTCTGTGTCTTGAGCTAAATGCATAGATGATGCACAAGCTCCAGCTGGCACAGAAAAAGACATATCCCATCTCTATGGCTCAGGGCATAGACATACACATCATTCTATATTCAAATCCTTTTGGTGGCTTCCCACCAGATCCCACCAGCAGTCTGATGACACAGTCCTAACTTCTGAGAAAATAATGACTCAGGTGTCAGATACATCAGACTGAGGTTTGATCTGTAAACTACTATGAAAACTGCACTCCTCTGGGACAATGGACTTTCAGGCTTGCTGATGGAAGTGTAACAATAGCCAGGAGCAAGGAGGTAAAGTCAACCTAGTCTGAAAAAGAAGCAATTTCCTAGCTGTTAATGGTAATTAAACATGGGACCACTTTACCACAGAAGACCACAGACTTCAGTGAGCTTAGATATGTTTCTGAAAAGCGTGACCATCTGGCTCCTCTGGCAGCAAAATAAGATTGGCCTACATGTGCAAAGGGAAGGATGAAGCTGGATTGCATGATCCTGGTCTTGCTGGTCTTGAACTCTGGGGGCTGGTGGGTTCTTCTCGTCATGCCACTCCTTGTGACTGTGAGGAGGGGAAGGAGTCTCACATTTGCCTTTCCTCCCTAAGACAACAAGTTAGATGAATCTTACATTTCTGAGCAGCAGCCATCAAAAACTGCCTGATAGTTTATGATCTGGATGAATGATTGGAATGTTGTCATTTTGCTTATGCTTTGAAGAAGTGAGGGGTCTGGCCTTTCCCTGTAGTGACCTTGTCTTTGTCAACCTGAGTTAGCCTCAACCAGATAGCTGCAGGACCACAACAGCCCAGAGCTTAGGAAAGCTTTTGGAACCTGGATAAATATTTGGTTAGCACAGAACATGCTGGGACAGGACAGATCAGCATGCTACGATGGTAGCAAGCATTTGGGAAAAGCTTGGCTGTTTAGCTCACAGAGTTGGGCTCCTCTGTGCACTAGGGTGAAGAAAGGATTTTCATTTCTATCAGACTGGTAGGACTTCTAGACATACCTTGTCTTTTTCTCATCTTTGTGGTACTGGTTTTCCTACCAGAACATTTGAAGAAGTCCTGCCTAGTCATATCTCCACAGTACAGAGACCTCCTGACTGATGTTGGTCTCTGCTTGCAGTAATTTCTTACATCAGTCTTTGAGCAAGACACTTGCGACAGTCTGGATGGACTGGAGCACCAATGAGACCAAAGTGAATCCTTACGTGGTTTCTTCTGATTTAAGTTTTATAGAAAGAGGAAAGCTATGGCTAAGTTATGACTAAGAATTGAAGGAGACATTTTTAATCAAAGGTCGGGACTACCAAAAATATTCAGTGGGTTTTGGGTGTTTCTTTTGGATATGTCCTCCTCCTCTTCCCTGGGAGGTCAGGGGACAATTTACTGAAAGGATGGCTTGGACAGAGCCTGTATTTCGGGGTGCTATCTGTGAGGGAGGCAGAAGGAGGCTGGCTGTGCTGCATGGCAGGATGCTGGCTGGAGGTGCTGGTGACCTGTGTGAGTGGTAATGAGGTCAGGGCATGGCTTTGAAAAGCTCTGCATTTTGGAGGGACCAAGGAAACAAGCTAAAGTAACAGCTACACATGGTCCACTAAATTATGAGGCCAGCAAAGAGAAATGAGAAAGGGGAATGTCTGGGGAGCATGGGAGGGAGTTCAGAACATGGAGAACTCCTGTAAGCAGAGGGACTCTGATGCATTGTCTGGATCAAGCTGGAAATAAATGTAGGAGGACTGACAAGTCCAGGATCTTCAAGTCACTCACAGTATTTGGGTGAGGGATGGAAGTTAAGAATTTGGGTTTCTTGCTGTGGGCAGCCATGAAACATTTGTCCATCTGGGAACTACTAGGAAAGACTAGGAAAGACCTCATTAGGGGGTGTAGACACAGAAAAACTTTTCCCTCTCACCTTCAGCTACCGTGAGCTTTGTGCACATGACAACTGCTGCATTCTTTTCACTGTATTCAGGTTGGACAACCATCCCCAAAAGCTTGGGTGGATCCAGACTCTGCCAGTATTCAGGTAAAACTGGAAACTAAAATTAGGATTTAAACCCTTTTATCTGCTCCCAAAGTCACACTCACACTAAAACCTACACCTTAATCAAGAAGCAGCTGTCACAGAGATACAGCAATTCCTGAAGACTCTTTTGGATAAGATTTCTGATGTTGAAAAATACAGAAACAAAACTGAGTGACACGACAGAAACTGTAGCTTTTAATTTTCATATTACTATGGCTATACTGCTATTTTTTTCTGGTTTAGGCATTGTCATTTTTTTCCCATTCTCTGTCTCTTCTTGCTCATTTCTCTCCATCATCCCACATATTGTCCTCTCATTCAGAGTGTCCAAGATCAAATAATTTTCTCTTTATTATAGAAACATCTGTTACCTCCTTTCTGCATAAAAAAATACAATCTCAGGAACTGATCTAGCTTTCTACTGAGATGCATACATCCTCTCCTGATTTGTTTCTAAATTAATTCATCTTTAAAAGCTGCACAACATAGCTCTTGTTCTGTGTCATCTTCAGCCAGGCACCATTTGGCCACATCAGATGGCTTTACTTCGCCATCTCATTCACATATGCACTTGTCTCACTCTATTTCAGCGTGAGAAGATGTCTTCCTTCAGCTTCTCCACTCTGTATTCTTCTTCATATGCCCTCCATGGAATCCATCAACTTCAGCCCTTTCAAAATTAGGGTGTTGGGTTTTTTTTCTGTCAGCACAAGCTCAGGCCAGAGCAACCAGTAATACTTCCCTCTGATGGTTACATTCTGCATTATTAATGTGTACTGTTTTACTTGCCCGTCTGTAATGCAACCAACTCTTCATGCCATCATATGAGCCTCTCTGGATAAACAGATAGTCCTGGAATACACAAGGGAATGAAAAGCCCTCATTAAAAAAAATGAAATGGCTGTGTTCAAAAGAATGAAACCAGCTAATTAGGTCCTACAAAATCCAATTTTCTGAGCAAAGTTCCCCAGATCATTCATTTTTTAAAATCACGGTACTTTATGTTACGAAATGTTCCAAGTCTTTGAATTTTCCCTTTAGCCACCATTATGTCATATTTTGAATTCCTGGCACTCTTATTTAGGTCTTCAATAAGTTAAAACGTTATTTTGAGTTTGTAGCACTTTTCCTAAATATACAGAGAATATAAATCAAATATTCATCATATAATAGTGAGTCAGGTATATAACATTCCAGACAGGTTTAGATCAATGGCTCAGTGTGGAAGTGGACATCAGTGATGAGTGGCTTTCCTCAGGGGTCAGTGTTGGGACTGGTGCTGTTTAACACCTTTCTCAGTGACGTGGACAGTGGCACTGAGCACACCTTCATCAGGTTTGCTGATGACACCAAGCTACAAGGAGCAGTCAACACACTGGAGGGAAGGGATATTATCCAGAGGGACCTGGACAGGCTTGAGATGTGGGCCTGAGTGAACATCATTAAGTTCAACAAGGATGAGTGCAAGGTCCTGCCCCTGGGTTGGGGCAATCTCAAGCACAAACACAGACTGGGTGGAGAATGGGTTGAGAGCAGCCCTGAGGAGGACTTGTGGGTGTTGGTTGGTAAGAAGCTCATCACGTGTGCCTGCAGCCCAGACAGCCAAACATGTCCTGGGCTGCATCAAAAGAAGTGTGGCCAGCAGGCTGAGGGAGACGATTCCTCACCTCTACTCTGCTCTTCTGAGTACTGCATCCATCTCTGGGACCCCAGCATAAGAAGGATGTGGATCTGTTGGAGGAAGTCCAGAGGAGTGGCCATGAGGATGATCAGAGGACTGGAGCACCTGTGCTGTGAGGACAGGCTGAGAGAACTGTGGTTATCCAGCCTGAAGAAGAGAAGGCTCCAAGGAAACCTTAGAGCAGTCTTGCCCTGGGTTGTAGCTACAATGCATGGGAGCTCTAGGTCTCTAAGGATGCCAGGGAACTGTTCCCTTTTAAGAAGAAGTTCTCTCCCTCCACCACAGCTGTATTCTTTATTGTATGCATACAGCCCAGCACGTGCAAAGTCACTATCATCACTGGAACTGGAGATAAAAAGAAAAACAAATTCATCCTCTGCATCCAGCAATTCAGATTTTCTCCAAAAAGGGGTTATTTCCATTACTTTTTTTGCATTTAATGTGAACACCATGACTACAACCACATACGAGCAAATACACCAGCAGCACTTGGAGCAAGGGGAAAAGGGTGGATGCGCTCCAAAGGTCACATTTCCACCAAACACTCCCAGCTGAGTGCATTTGAAACCAGCTGGAACATCAAGTTAGTGTTCAGATCAGCTCATAGGGTGTCACACACACAAGACTTCTTCACTGTGTTCAAAAGTAGAGGCACATCCAAAGTACTCAGAAATCAAGTCACATTTCTGCCATGTCACTCACTGTCTTAATTTGAATGGAGTTTCTTTGATCAGGTTAAGTACATAAGGTATTGAAGATTTCTATCCATTTTATTTTTTCTATTTAATTCTGGAATTTTTTTTTCTAGAATCCTGAAGGATGAAAATTTCTCTCTTCAGATTTTTCTTCTTTGTGCTGGGGAGCCGAGGCTGTTCAGCTGTGCTTACAAGCAGAAATTAAAAAGACAGAGTAGATGGGAAATGTCTGCTTCAGTGGGAGCACTCAGACTTCAAGCACACAGAGCAGGACCAAGGCAAACACCTCTTCTCTGCTCTGCTTAATTTCTTATTTCCACACATTCTTCACCCAGCTTCAGCCCCTTTTATTTCATATTCTTGAGGAGACATGAGATGATGCAAAGACATAGCATAATCAGTGTGAACTTCCAGGTAAGGAATGAAATGGGAATTCCATTGGCCCATGTGCATCCTCTTTTTCCACCAGCTCTGCAATCCTGGATCTTGATGTGGTTGCAGTGTTTTCAGAGCTTAAAAGCTACATGAAACTGGGAAATCTGAAGAGCTCTCAGAGCACTCTGTTTAGAGTATTTATTCTCTCTGGCATCTGCAAGCAGCCTTCACTCATTCTTACAGGAAAGATAAGAATGTTCTTTGTTTGGTTTCACCTGTCAAGGAACTTCAGGATCCTGGCTTGTATACACAGACCTATATTAAATCATAATTTAGCCTGCTAGGTATTTAAATGAATTCATATTGACACATACATGTAAAACTATATTTACACCTCCAAGTATATATTCTCTACATGTTAAATATGTGCTAAACATATATTTAATGGAAATTTGTTTAGAATGTTTGATAAATAAAGTTAAATTACCCAATTTCTGCATTAGAAAGGAGAAAAAAGAAAGGCAGATAGAACAGACAACTTGGCAGTACTCACCTAAGAAAAAACTTCAGTATTCGCCTTGATTTCAAGGCCAGATGGAACCAGTCATGATCCTTCAGGCTGATTTCCTGGGAAATGTCAACATTATGTTCATAACTCCAGGTCCAACTATTAAGTATGAATGCAGAAAAGCAGGAGGAGCATTCCTTGCATTGCTGGGAGGCAGAAGATAGGCTTGTCTCAGGTGAGCCATGGAGAAAAAGTAATAAAAGCCCATATGATAACTGTGTTACTCAGAAAACAAGCAGAACCATGTAAGCTGGCAAAGGTTTGCTCTGTACATGCTCCAAGCTCCAAATAACCAGCATAGAAGGAGCCAGCACATCTTAAAACCATCTTTCCCTACAATACTATGGGTTTAGCTCCTCAGGTAAACTAAGTAGGAAAAGACAAAAGTATGTAGGAATATGATGGGAACTTTTAGAAATTCAATCTTAATGAAATAAAGAAAGATCCAGCCAGTGAGCAAAATAAAAAGAAGCAAAACAACTCAAACCACATCTTTGAGGAGGTAATGGTAGGTAATCTATTTTTGTTTTGCTCGAGAAAAGTGAGGATATGACAGTCTAGATTAAAGCACAGATATTACAGGAGGCTTATACTGGAGTCTCTCCCCAGTTACTGAAGTATCTAGGGGTGGGGGAGGACCTTAAGCTTCAGGGGATTCCTGAGCTGCAGGAGGTGGTAGAGGCCACGTGCCTGGTGGGGAACATGGGGGTGGCAGGGAGATAGAGAGCAGAGCAGCTCTGGGCTTGCTCATTCCTCTGTTAGTGGGATGTCAAGGAATGCAAGTGGTATTTGGTGTCTTGAGCTCACCTTCAACCACGTCTCAAGATATATGGCCCATCTACTGGGTTTTCTTCTTGCCTCCTCTGCAAAATCACATGCCTCAGCTATTCTGAAATGCTGTTTACAGTTCACCTGGGGAGGAAGGAATGAAGGGATGAATGAACTAAAACTCGCAGCTGGGTAACGCCTTTAAAAGTGACCTTCAATCAGTTTCTTACAGAGAAAAAGCACTGGCTCTTCTGCATCTAAGCAGTGCTGTTTTCCTGCAAAGCCAGGGACTACTATTTATGCCTCAGATACTTTTTCCTGCTGAGAAAACTCTTAAGTTTTATCTCTAAGTACCAACATTCTATGTCTAAATATTGCTTATGCAAAGACCAAACATAGAGTAAGCAGAGGATAAATATTCTGTGTTCAGGGAGTAGGAGTAGTTTAGGTGGGTTTTTTTTTTGGTAATAGCTCATTAAGAAAAAGTGGAGTACAAGAAGAGTATGTTAGAGAGCAGACAGGGAATTTGAAGTGAGGTAAGTGAAAGGCACATGATCATTTACTACCTCATTCTGCAGAGTACCACATGGATGTCATCAGCATGTACCGATAGCTTAGGCCATGCATGTGCTAATGATGGCTTATGGCATCCCTGTCTGTTCATCTTCTCTTGCCCATTGCCTCTCTCTGCTTCCAGGTTATGCTGACAAAACGGTCCTTGCAGCAGCACAAGATCAAGTGAGGGGTCTGGATTCTCAAAATGCCTTCTTTTCTGAAAAAAAAAAAAAAAAATTTGAAAGTTTTCTCCTAAAGCCATTTTCCTGACATGTTTCACAGCCTTTCCCCACAAACAGCTGTCCTGGCAAAGCTACAGGGGCACTGTGCTGCAGTTGGGAAAGCAGGAGAGGAGCAGGGGATGGAATGAAACAGCAATACCTCCGGCCATTGGGCCACTGGGGACAAGACACTGCAGAGCTGCAGCCTTTCCTTCTGCTTCTAGCTTGGCTCTAGCTCACAGTGGGACTCTGGAAAGTTACTTGGCACTCCTGCACCTCAGTGCCTCGATTTCTTATGCTTTGAAATGGAATCACCAATGGTTACCCAACCTGGTGAGGATCTGAGCTGCACCTGAGGCATTCTCTGTGAATCTGTGCAGGACATGCTGTGTTGCACATGCATAAATTAAATGTAAATTATGCTCTTCGCAAACATACCTGCACATACAATTTCTTTCCTATGGACATTTTTTTGTGTCAGAGGCAGGCTTATGGCCAGAAGAGAACAGGACTACTTCTCTGGGAATATTGTTCAGTTGCTAATTTCACTACCGGAACTGTGTTGCTGCACAAGCTGGCCTCCTTCCACAGCAGCCTCTACTGAAAATAAAGGGGACTGATGAGCCCACGGATAATGGTAAACATATGGAACGCAGGCAGTGCTATACATTAAAAGCCAGATCACATTAAAAGGTATTTGAGTTGTTGGCAGCATAAGATCAGTGTAGGAAACCTCATCTAACAGAGAAATCTCATACCAAAAGGTTTCATACTCTGACAGCATTTGGCATTTTTCTCTCACTTAACAGAAAAATAAAATAAAAAAGATTAATTCAAAGCAAGGGTAAAACTCTTAAGTCTCAAATTAGTTTGTCATAACTGCAAAAATACTGTATCTTTGGTTTTGTTTATGTTGGAAAGTGGTTTCATTTCTGACTAAATCACTTGATTTTCTTCTGAGTGTACACGGGACCTTTGACTCCTCAGAGGACACAAGAGACAAATTGAGTAATGTGATGTCATTGCCTCATTGCCTTGCAGAGTTCTCATAACACTAAATATATTAGTCACTCGCCTTGCCAGTACCAAGAGGGTAGGAAAAAAAAACCAGCAAGATGATGGTATTATGTAGATGGACAACAATAATTGTTCCCTGAGATAAATGTAATTTTCTCTCTTTTATTTCCATCCCTTTTTGTGAAGCCCATGAAACTGTATTTCAGCTAGGTGATATTTCTCACCCAAAGATTTGTCCTCGCATTGCTGTTTACATTTTACACACAAACCCACCAAAATTTACTAATCGGTGACATATTAACATCCTTTAAAACGAAGTAGCATAAAAACATGACTTTCACTTTTTACTGTGAGTGGGGAATTCTTCAGTCTCAGGAAGTTACAAGAGGCTGGATATTTAGGAGAAATGTGTTGCTGGGCATTGGCGGAGTTTCCTCTTGCTGACTGGGGGAGGTATGAATGAAGGTATGGTTATACTTAGCAAATACCTGTTCACACAACGACAGACCATCCATTTTTGCAAGAAGCAAGAAAAGCTGCATGATTTCTGTTTCTCTTTATAAAGGAAGTCTAAATGTCAGATCCTTGCTCCAGTGAAGTGCAAAGTTGGATTTCAAATACTTATCTGTTGGGTAATGACAGCACATTCTCACATGGGATGCCAATACATATATAAAGATGCAGAATTTTCCTCCCTTTAAGTTTTCATAGCTAGCACTCAGAAAAATGAGTAATTTTCCATACTGACATTGGGATTACCTCAAGCAGATTTTTTGAGTGACTTTTGCTCCTGTTTTTAATGCCACCAGTTTTCTTGTGCAAGAGTTATTTTTCATTTTATCATGTGTTATTTTCAGTTTTATCACACAGAACACAAAATTAGTAATGGAGATTGCAGAAAGTGTGCTGTAATTCATCTGCTAGTACAGAACATACTTCTTTAAAATTCAGAGTTTTATCACAATATGTAGATGGCTAAAGACTACCTTAAAGTATAATTAGCCATTTGCCAATTCTGAAAGCAGTTCAATATGTCAAGACTTTCTTTCAGGTATATGTGAGGGAAAGAAATCAGCTATGCAAACTGTTGTCCAGTGAATAAATTATGGTTATAAGATCCTAGCTTCTGACAGGCATAAAAGTTAAATAAAGAGTTGGTAAACCCTTCTAAAGATCTCTACAATATAAATCAGTTTGGTTTTACTGAGTCACTAG
Source organism: Parus major (assembly GCF_001522545.3). Taxonomy (NCBI): domain Eukaryota; kingdom Metazoa; phylum Chordata; class Aves; order Passeriformes; family Paridae; genus Parus; species Parus major. The sequence goes on along the minus strand of NC_031770.1, from coordinate 78,793,930 downwards.
TGGAAAAATACCTTCAAAAAACCCTGCCACTGAAAGCCTCATACTGGCTCTCTCAGTACTTCAGTGTCTGTGCTTAAGTGAGAAGTGACATGGTTTCACACAGCTATGACTGCACTCAGAGGTATGCGTTGTTCAGAACAGCCAATTCTTAGAGAATTAAACCAATGAGGAATTAACTCCTTCAGCTGCCTCCTCCACCCAAAACTAGAAAGCAAAACAACCCTCCCCGCCCTTATGGCTGTTGTATCTGAAGCTGAAGTCATGTAGAAAACATTATGTGCTCATAGGGAAGATAATGCTCATAAGTAATTGGTCATAAAACAGATAGGATTAGGTTAAAGAGGAAGGTGGAAAATCCTGTTACCCCAGGACTAATGAACTTGTCTCTTTCCTCAAATTTTAAAATCTCATTCTTTCTCAAACAATAACTGTGTTCATGGTAGCTTACTTATTCTTTGTAACCCTATGTATTTTACACACTGCCATGTTAAATCATTCAAAAATTAAACAGAAGGTTGACAAAAGCATAGGGACAATAATTTTATGTGGTCTGTAAAGTGATGTTCATGTGTGTGCTGAGCACTGCCAGCTCTCTTCAGACTCTCCCAATTGGTAAGATGTGTCAATGCCTAAGCCATCTTTGTGACTGAATTCCCTCCAGTCACTCTTGTATTGGGAAACTCAGAACTGGTCCTGGCACTCTAGACCTGTCTCACAGGGGTCAAGTAAAGGGGAACATATCTCCTCCTTTGACTGATAATAATGCTCCCCTCTGCGTGGTCCACTATGCTGTTGGTCTTTGCCACAAGGGAATATTGCTGGCTTATACTGATGGCACAATGGTGTTGCCCAGGACATCCTGATCTTTTTCTGCAAAGCTGCTTGCCAACCAGTTGACCCTCAGACTCCCCTGGTGTGTGGGGTTGTTCTTCCCCAAGGCCAGGATGTGCATTGTCTCCAGCCTGCTGAGATCCCACTGAATGGCAGCACAAACCTCTGTTGTATCAACAACTCCTCACAATTTTGTAACTTTAGTAAACTTGCTGAGGGGACACTCTGTCCCATCATCCAGGTCATTAATGAACAGGGAATCCTGCTGGGCCCAGTATCAACCCTTAGTGACCTCCGGCTGGACTCTCTGCCACTCATCACCAGCCCCCTGAGCTAAGCAATTCAAAGAGTTTTGAATCCCTATCACTGTCCACTTAGGCTGCACTTCATCCTCCCTGTCAATGGGGATATTATAAAAGGTGTCAAAAGCTTTTTTACAATCAAGATAACATTCACACTCTTTCCTTATCCATCAAACTAGTCAAGTCATGATAGAAGGCTGCCATGTGTGTCAGGCATGATTTGTCCATTGAATAGCAATGCTGTTGTTCCAAATAGCCCTTTTATCCTCAATATTTTGGAAATATTTTCACTATTATTTGCCCCATCCTTTCCCTGGTATACAGGTGAAACTGACTGGCCTCATTCCTCACATCCTTTTCTTTGCCTTTCTTGAAGATAGCAGACATATACTTTACTCCCTGCCATTTACCATACATAATTCTACTGCAGAAATGATCAACAGTGGCCTCACAAACACATTGGCCAGCTCCCTTAGCACTCATGCATGTAGGCACCATGGAACTGTGTATGTCCAATGTGTTCATTACTCTGATCTTCCTCTATTGAGGAGGGTCCTCTTATTCATCTTGAAATTATCCCTTAAAAACGCCCTATCTAAAATCACAGAACATGGGCCCAGGCCTTTGCCTGACAATTTAAATTAAGTTCTTCAATTCACTTCCAAGGAAGAAGCATATGTATGTGCTACAATCTACTGATTTTTATCCAGGAATATTGCTTCAATACTTACATCAGGCTATGAAAATACTAAAAAGAGATCTCAATGTCCACCTTTGTTTTGTGCATGAGTACTTGAGCAAAAGGCTTGGTTTTTTGCAGCCCAGCATCTCCCTTTGTTCTTCTCAGATGTTCATCTTGCACTGAGGTGCTTTGCAAGGAAGTTTATGTTTTCAGTCCAGGCTTAAGTTGCAGAGGCAGCTTTGGAAAGCAAGCCTTGAGCCTTACCGATTCTTGCCTTTCTCTTCTCAGACATAATTTTGATGTTATTACATCAGTACTGTGTTCTGGGAGATTGCAGAGAATGCTGCCCACTGGTTTCACCCTAGTCCACAGACTAATACCTCCTTGTTATTCTTCCCCTGCATATGATCTTTTCAATTAACACCAGGATGGTACAGATATCAGATATCCATCCTCCAGGATTCTTTTTAGGTGTAATATGCTCACATAACTAAAAAAGGGTAGATGCCACAAGCAGAGCAAATGTTCCAGAGATATTTGGCCCAATTTCAGGCTGTTATTTGAGCTTCCTGACTCTCATAGATGTTAGGAATGTAAGTATCTCTAACCCTGGTGTCCCAATGCATCAAAAGACCAATTCTCAAAAGGTCCCCTAGTCTCGGTGCCCTTCCCACTTGGCTGCTGCTAGGTTCAAGGAACAGCCACTATTGGCAGAGGAACTTGTTCTTGCTCATCACCTGTAGTGAGCCACAAAGCTAAGAGCAGATGAATCACTGAAATTGCTAAGTAATGAAATCACTGGCCTTAGAGAGAGGCTCCAGATGGTTCAGAAAGCAAATGTCCCATTTTGGGCTGCCAAAAGCACATCATCCAGGTGCCCTGTTCCATATGTTGCTGGTTCCCAGCTGAATGCCAAACCCAGTGCTTCACTTCTGATTTTAAATCCCCATGCAGAACCAGTCAAAGGGGCTGTTTCATTCATATTTTCTGCTTTATTAAATTGGCTGAATGTAGAGGTGATTCATCTTCCATTTAAACATTCTTATCCTCCTGCAATTCATCTAGAAAAAGGCATAGTGTAATTAAAGAAAAAAGCCTCCAAGTACAAGATGGTTTTGTTGGGCCGATGGGATGCCCAGCCCTTAGCTCTGTGCAGCCTGAAAGCAGGCCAGGGGAGCAGTCCAGCTTGCAGGCCAATGCAGTATTTGGCATCCTAGACTGTAGTTTATTCAGCATTTCCCAGATTCCCTTTCTGGAGTCGTGTTTGTTGGCTGCACTAGAAGGTTTCATAATTCTGTATAGCAAAACAGCAGATGTGAGTGGCTGTATGGCAGCCTGAGGAACACAATCTTTGCTGAGGAGCTATAAATATTGGCTGTCTGAATCAATTCCAGTGGCAATTTGGAAAAAATCAATGGTGACTCCAGTTTATATTATTTATGTCATTATTTATCAGAATTACACAGTTCCACCAATGCATAAAATAATGTGTTATTATGTTGAAAAAAACTGTAAAGGCTTCTCAGTTCAACTGTCTAAATTTCCTCATTTTCTTAACTTTTAACTGTGTTATACTGCATATTTCCATTCTGACAAGAAAGTGTTTTATCTTCTCATTCCCAAAGCCAAACCAAGAACTACATCTCCTAATGTGTTTTGTTTGGGTGATGGGAGAGGGGTCACCAGCCAGCTTTTAGTTGAGGAGGTCATGGGTCAGCTCTGTTGCACAAGAATACATTGAAATTCAAAGTTATTCTACTGCGGTCTGTGGCATTTCAACACTGTAATAATGCAAAATTTGACCTTTTTTGTCCTCTTTGCAGGACATGAGAAAAGTGTTCCACTCCCTGGTCTGGAGTGTGGGTTGCTTTTTGAGCTGAGCATAAGGTTCCTGTGCTCTCTTCCATCCCTGTATGGTCAATGAGGTGAGCACTGCTGGAGGAAGCAATTGCCAAAGGGAATTGGGGAATTGCAGTTTATGTTATGGAGGGATCTAAGCTCATGGATAAAAGCAGTGCTACCAGAAAGAAAAGCTTGCCTTCCTTCCAAAGGACTAGGTGAAGAGGCATGTCTTAGAGAAAATGACTTAGAGAAAAAAATGGCTCAAATGTCCATGAGCAGCAAGACAAAAGCCAGACAGCAGCTCTATACTTATGCCAGCTATCTTATTTTGGTCAAATATTTTTCTTATAAGAGGCAGTTGAGGAGATCAAGAAAAATGAAAATGTTTCCTTTTTTCTGAAGAGTCCTGTCCATCCCCAGGGAGAATGTTCTGGGCACAGATTTAGACTGGCTGGGAGGTACAGCAAAAGTTGGGTGAATGCTCTCCAAACACCTCATATGAGACTTTGGAGAGAATACCTATGCCCTGAACCAAGATTGAAGAACTTATTTTTAACTGTGTGTATCCATCTCAGACATTTTAACCAGGGCTCAAAGGACAAGGACAATATTATCCTGTTGGCAGGTTCCTACCTAAATTAGACCTTTCAAAATTAATCTGTTTTCTTCAGCCAGTATATAAATTTGAAGGCCAGAATCCAAGGCCTTCTCTCTAAAGTGGTCAGTGGATATGTATTCAAGGAATGAGATACTAGATGGAGTTTTTAAAACTGATACCAAAAAAATCACATTTGTCACTGTCTGTAAAGGCAGAGACTGTGTTTCAGTTCATTCCTACATTTTACTGAGTTTAATAGCCATTCTGGCCTGCTTCTGCACCCACCAACCCTACTCTGATGAAAATTTTTTTCTGTTTTGTCAGCATTTATGATCATGGATTTGTTCTTTCCTCATATCAGTTGATACATAAGGACATAATTAATGACAGTTTCATTATTAATCCTGCTGGGAAAAAAAATGGAGAATCATCTTGTGAGCAGCTGCAAAGAGGAATGTATTTCCTCCTTTCACATATTTAAGAAGTAAAAGTAAAAGTAAAAGACAAAAAAACCAAAAAATTCAGAGAGGCCTGTCCCTCTCAAGGGAATGTGGAGCAGGAAATAGAGATGGAAGGACCTGAGTTTTAAGAGGCATGCATGAAAACCGGCGATATTGTAAACTGAAATAGATGTAGAGATAATACATGGGTATGAATTATAAATAAAAATGTTGACACCCATCAAGTTAAGGTGAAGCAGTTTTCCAAAATTATCAGTCCATTCCCTTCTGTGGGACATTTACTGGAAACAGTTATCAGTCCTTTCTAAGAAATACCACGTAAGAAACTGCTAAATCAGACATCATCAAGAAAAAATTTTTGAGTGATTTTTTGTCTTATCCTTGGATAGAGAATGAATGCTGTGGTTGTTTAAAAATAATCTCAAAATAAATAAGTTGTTGTATGGGAAAAGGTTCTCATGTCAATGCTTGTTTCCAGGCCAACACAAATCCACAGACATTGCTTTTATCATATAAACAAGATATCTTAGGTCTAGACTCAGAACTCTCCCTTTTTTTCAATAAACATCCATTTTTTGAAAATGAAGTACAATTAGGGCAAGTAATCATTTTTGTTTCAGAGAAATTTAAGACTTACTACCTTGGGGTTAAATCAATAAATCAGTGCTTAATTTCTGAGGATAATTCTAATGCAATACATCAACTGACACTGAAGGCTTGAATTAAGAGTCTTCAGTTCAAGTCTAGCCTATCTGATTGACTTAAAGGAGACCCAATTCAGACAATCCAATTTTCTGGAAAGCTGGGCCTTTCCATGTTGAAGAGCTAAAAATTTTCCAAAATGCTGATTTTTATTGGATTAGCATGACATTTGATGGTGAGATCTAAAAACTTTTACTGGAGTTTTACTGGAGTTACTACAAGGAGAATGGATATCTCAATTTTCTATTGCCTCAGCAACTCTTTTGCCTTCTTAAATGCTAGGATGGAGACAGATGGGGCTTGTAGCACATTTGAATGTTACCAGATCCAGTCTATTTCAGAACAAGCATGGGGAAAGGGAAGCAGAGGGCCTTCACCAGTAGATCCACCAGGGAGTTTCCTACTAGCACTTCCTTGCTTCTGCATTTCTGAGCTGATACCAGAGCAGGAGGAGAGTGGCACTCAACGTTAGACCTATGCCAATAAAAGCTGCATAAATTAACAAAATCTTCACTTAACAGGATGATAAAAATTCATACAGAATTCATGTCTAGGAAGAAAATTTAGTGTACAATAACATTAAATGAGTGAGGGCTAGTTTCAGGAAGAGGAAATAGCTTGTTGTTGCTTCAAGGTTGAATATGACAGAAGGTCATAAATTAGTCTTGCTTCTGCTGCCTCTGTTGCCTATGCCACAGAGCCCATTAAAGCCAAGCTGGCTGCCGGAGAGTATATATAAGGAGGTAAATACTTCTGGAGAGGAAGATAAATTTTCTAACTCCCCATCCTTCACTTTCCCTGGCAGCACTCAGTACCATGAGCTAATTCTCCAGAGCTTTCCTGCTTCTCTGTCCTAGTTCTAGTGCTTTTCCTTCCCACACCCACCCCACGTAATTTCATTGACTCAAGTGGTCAGTTCTTGCCTGGACAAACCAATAACAATAACAGTTGGTAATAACAATCCAGTGACATTTGCACTGCTGAAAAAATGCGAGCTGTCCTTGCACCCAAGAGTTTGAACCTGAGTCCAGCTTTACAGCTAAAATGTTCATGAGAGAAACAGAGCTTCATCTATGACTTTTCTACAGCCTTCTAGTTGTCACAGGGTCATATAAGAGTTTAGTTTGGAAGAAATTTCTGGACATCATCTGGTCCAAACCCCTGCTCAAATTTTGAGGTTAGGTTCACTTCCAAAGTTGGATCAGGTTGCTTAGAGTGAGATCACTGAGTTTTGAAAATGTTCAAGGGGATATTGGGCAACTTTTTGGACTGTTTAACTATCCTCAGTGTGAACAAATTCACCTAATATGTAATGGGAATTTGCCATATTGTAATTTTTGCCCATTGCCTCTCAACATTTTGCTGTCTACTGATGAGGCAAGCCTGACTCTGTCTTCTTTCTCTCTATCTGCAAATTACCTTCATCTTTTCTTCTGGACACACCTAGATCAGTGTCTCCTTGTAACACTTCTAGTAAGATCACACTTGGAAAATGATTCCCTGTTTGTCTAATGTTTTCTTATGTTTTGGAAAACAAGAATCAAAAACCAACTGGGGAAAAGGTTTATTTTCTATGGGGTTTGATTGATTTAAAAAAATATATAATTCACATTGATTTAGACAGGAGAAAGGAAATCAGAGTTTTAAGTTATTCTTCAAACCAGTTTTTCTTGCATAGATGTGTTTTATATTGTCTTTTCCCATGGTCATTGTATGCCTTGTTATAAAGCAAGTTGGTAAGCTGACCTTGCAGAAACACCTGTTTCTGGAATCCACTGAGCAAAAAGCAAAAACATTTTGTGAGTACAATACAAATCCCAGCAAACTCTGCAAGCACAAATTTCACAGGTGCATGTTCTGCCTTGGGAAACAGGCTTTCCCAAAAGGTGGCATAAATCCTTCAATGGGTACTGAAAATAAAAAGAAATAATAAAAATAAAAAGAATAAGTTATCAACAGAAACCTTAAGGGTTGAGATCTATAGGAAAATTTGAAATTATTCCTCATATACAGTGTATTAAGAAACATCAACATCCCCCCTCCATTTGTACAGCGCTCAGGCCGCGAGAATGAAAGGGTGCAAAGCCGAGAGGCACAGTGAGTCAGGCTCCAGACACAGAGCTGTCATCACTTATCATCTCTGCTGGGAGATGAGGAGATGGCTGAGGCGAGCTGAACCACAAGGTGGTGGCAGCCAGGTGGCAATAGATGGGTAAATAATGTCATGGTACGTCTGCTCTGGATGGAGGAAAATGGCTTCTGACAAAAAAAAAAAAATCCTCAAGTTTCCCTTTTGCTTCCTCAGAGAAAGGGATGGGAAAAAAAAAAAGCCAGAACTGGCAGAGTCTGTTTGAGCACAGAAGGAATTTTTCATGGGGAGTGGCAATGGCAGGAGCCCCAGGGCCACCAGTGGGACTGGTGATGGAAGATGATTTTAGCTTTATGGCTGGTGCCTGCCTCTGCTACAATGGGGGGGGGCTATAAACTGAGGAAAGGAATACATGCACAGCTTCTGCCAGTAGAGACCTGATCACATCCAGAACTGTTATGTGGAGTACTGTGCATTAGATCAGCTTTGGTCTCATTAAAGCATTCTTAAACCCACTTGCATCACATCTATTAGTGTTCAAGCCAGGAGTAAGCTGGTCCAATGTGTGCTCCAGGCACTCTGAAAGATCTCCTCTTAGTGGGTGCTTTACATTAACACACAGGGGCATACTTAAACTGAACCTTTTTGGGGTTTATGTGACCAACTTATGCCAGTTTAACTTCATTGCTTCATTAACTTTATTAACTTAATTAACTTAACTAACTAACTTAATTGCTCCTCTCTTTGCAAGTAAGTTGAGCATAATATAAGGAGACCAGAATCTCTCACAGTGTAAATTATGGGTGGGTGCAGTTGGCACTGTCTTCACTTCAGTTTTTAATATAGCTTCTTCAGTTAGCTGTGGAAACAGTGTTTTTCCTAAGCTTGTCTGGCAAGCCTCACATCCTAGTCTCTCTCGTCTTGCAGATGTTGCTAAAGTTTCCACACTCAGAAAAGTTTGGAAGCATGTCTGTCCGGGAGGAAATCTTGCATCTCCTTGGGGCTGCTTTTCAAAGGCTTTCACCACAGCCAGAAGGAAAACCTTATATGTGAAAATAAAGCAAATTTCTTTTATTTCAAACATCAAAATGAATTAAGCATTGTGCTCTGTAGGTGTCCATGAATTCACAGAAATATATTATTTCCCATGAAAATGTAGTGGAATTAAAAAGCCAAATAAACACACACCAGAAATCTGTCCTTCACCTCTACCAGTTGCAAGCTATAAAAGCTGCAAAACAGAGTGGAGCCTTCCAGGGTTCACACTGAGAAGTTGTTGAAAAGTGTAACCAAGCATGACTAATGACTACTGGGGTATTTGCATGGATTCTGTTTGCAAGCATCAAGTGTGTGAAACCAGATAATTTGAGGAAAAACGTAAGCAACACAGACAGGAACTCGGAATTTAAAAGGCATGTGTAGTGGAGGATAATCACAGCAACACAACCAGTGTCTCCTGGTACCAGGCAGCTGCTTGGCTGCATCCAGTGAGAGGAAGGATACATTGCTTTCCTACAAGGACTGATGCAATTAGAAACCAAGGAGTAGTAGAAAGATAATCAATACCATGTATTAATGCTACAAATGCTGTAAATTACAAAACGAGTATTTGGCAGTAACCTGCATTATGAGAGTTGTTAATTCCCCTGAAGATAATACATATCAGCAAAAAGTAATCAGTATATGTTGCTTAGTGCTCCAGTCTTCCCTGTACCATAACCACGCTGCACCATAAAATTGAAATTCCAGAGGCTTTTCAGGCCCTGAGCAGCCATGTGAGACCTTATGTCTGGTTGGAGTCAGTGAGAAGAGGGTGCTTAGATACTGCTGTGGGCTGGACTCAGTCAGAGGGCATCTTTAGAGAGCAGCTGTGACAAAACTGTGAGGTTCTTGATCCTGTAGGTGTATGAATATTCATCCTGTATACGGCCTTCATCAGGCCCCATCTGCACAACTCTCAGATTGTGCTGGGCACATTTCCTGTGCTTTCCCAAGGAAGGGAAACATGATTTTTGGGGCTGCCTGTCACTGGGGGTAAAAGCCAGAGATACCAAATTCAGAAGGGAAAGAAGGGAGGAAAGAGTGGCTCGCTGGGGAGGCCTGTCTGTCTCCAGAAGCAGCAGAGGTCCTGGGGTGAATGGTTCACAGACAGGTCCTGCCCAAAGTGTTTGCTTATGGCCTCACAGGGAAGGTGAGCTTGGCTTTCCCTGGCACCTGAAACCCTGCACGTCCTTCTTTACCCTGTGCAGTGTTGCCTTCAGAAAATGCTGAGAGAAAGTTCCAAAAGCAACCAGAGGCTATCCAGGAGTGCCTCTGGTCTTGCAGCTGTGTCAGACTTGCAGTCACACGGAAACCCCCAGCTGAGAAGGGCTCACCCTCTCCTTAGGCCTGTGCCAAGGGGTGGCAGGGCTCCATTCAAGAGGAGGAAGGATATTTTCCCTTACCATCCTTCTTCATGGGAAAGGGATGCAGCTTTCCACCCTAGGAATGCTGGATCTCCAGCACTGGTGTAATTCTGTCTCCACAGCAAAATCAGGGAGAGAAGCCTACACAGTGAGAACAGGAGGGATAGAATTTTGCGTGGTGAGAGCTAGCAGGGGTACATAGCCACGGGGCTCTCCCTGTGCTCCCTGGTAGGGGTGCAGCCCACAGGATAAAAGCCTGCCTTCATCTGTCCTTCCCTCCTGCTGCCATCTGGCACTGCTGGGCTTTGCGGAGGATGAATCCTTCCCCATTCCCTCTCCTTGTCAACAGCGGTGTCCAGCCAAAGAAGGACAAGGTTTTTTATCTCATGACCCCTTCAGACAAGAAAGGCCAGAAGTGTTCTGGGATTAGGAAAGAAAAAGATTCTCAATTCAAACTTCTCTCTTTCTTTATTGTTATTTTTCCTGCTATCAGTGAGAGATATAGGCCAAAGGCTCTACAAATTTGTACAGAATTATTAGTAGTGAAGGCAAATCTGACTGCCTCAAAGTCATTATTTTACTGGACTGCTGTATGGACCCACCAGCACCTCCAAGAGTCTCTCAGGATTTCCTCCACTCCCATTTACTCTCCTGTCTTATTCAAAATTTCAAAGTGTGATTACCTTACAGGAAGGGGAGGGCAGGCCAGGGTCCATTTTTAGGCTGAATGTGATACCTCTGAATCTATTACAGAGACCGCAGTAAGGCAATACACAGCAATGGCTCTTCCCAGAACTTAAATCCAGTTCCTGCTGCCTTCCCACATCACCTGGGAGACAGCAATGCCCACACTGGTGGCGGAGGGGACAAGGGGAAGGGAGGTATGCATTGCCTGTCAAAGACCTCCAGTCCAAAGGCACTGTGGTATTAGCGCAGATATTAAACATCCGGATCTAGAACTGGGTGATTGAGGTGCCCTCTTGTATGCCCATGGTCCCAACCCAGGATATGTGGAATAATCTATGTAATTTTATTCCCCTTAGTGCTTCAGAGAAGTCCCAGTGACTGTAATACATGCTAACTTAGCCACAGAAAAATATGTTTCTAATTTACAAATTCGGCAATTTTTCAATAAAAGTTGTTGCACTTTGTCTGATCTATTCTCAAAATACGGAAGTGCTTGAAGCATGACCACCTGCAATAACAGATTACTGTTCCCTAAAATATTGCCATACACCTACAATGTGGAGGCATAAAGCTTCTCTAAAAAAGATCTTTGTTATTTTTTCTAAAAGAAAGAAACGATCCCAAAGTAAAGCTGGTTTTCAGCAGCCTCTCTGCTCCCCAATGCAACTGGCATCAAAGTCTAATGAAAACCTGTTTGCGGACACTGGATCCGATCCAAGGTACACTATTGGCATATTCTAGACCCCTTGGGACATGACTCATATAAAAAACACAAGGCTGTCATCAGATGGCTGGTGGCTCAAATAAATCAAATTTACTTTGAAAATTGAGGCATACCAAAATTTTATTAGGTGAAACCTTGGCATTTCTTATAGCCAACTTGCACATATATATTTTTATTACTTACAGCAGTTTAAAAGTATGCTACCAATCATATGCAAAACAAGACGCGATTGCAAGCGTACATTTTTTACAGGGTGGCAGGAGGAACTCTGTTGTTTTCTTTTAAAAGCCCTGAATAGTGCTGCATGTTTGTCAAAGGTGGCACAGCAGAACGGGCCTCTGTGTTTATTTTCCTGTGAGTGGCTGGGCACATATCCTCTGTTTGTGGTGTCAAGCTCTGACTTCAAAGAGCAGCTTCTCCTACGAATAATTTCTCACTAAAACTATCAACCGCAATACAAAAATGACATATAAGGTTTGCAACTTATGTTTACAAAAAAAAGGCATAAATGATGCTGAATTCCCTTGAGAGTTAAGGAGGGACCTGATCTTCAGGCTTGAAGAGGTTGTTCCCACGGTAGCCCACGTGCAGGGGCAGAGCGTGTTGTTCCATAGCCAGCCCAGCAGCCACTCCTAGCTGAGGTGTAGGGGACTGTGGAGGGACCCCTTCCCTGCACAAGAAGTTTCACCTGAACATGAGGGAGAACTCCTTTACTGTGTGAGTGACCACACACTGGAGTTAGGTTGTGGAGGTTCCCTCCCTGGAATTATTCAAGAATGATCTGGATACAATCCTGGGGACTGTGCTCTAGGATGACCCTGCTTGAGCAAGGAGGTGGGACCAGAGGACACCCTGAGGTCCCTCCAAACCTGACCAGTTCTGTGATTCTGTGATTCCTGTGCTCACACCCACAGAGGCTCACCGATTTCTTCAACACCAAAGGCACTGTCAAACAGGGCCAAAGTTCCAATTCCTCTAATCCTACTGCAAATGAACTAAAACCAAGGAAAAGGCCATATTTTGGAGAAGAGTACATGCTTTTGGAATTTACTATAGAAGCCAAATCCACAAATTAAAAGCAAATACATGATTTTTTTAAAAATTTTCCAGATTTTCTTCTCTTCAGAAAGAAGAGCCAAACTCCCACTGACATTTCTAAACATCATTTATCCAAGAGAGCAGCAAGATAGCCTCTCCTTTAAACTAATACTAAAAGGAGTTGAAAACTGCAGATATGGTCTAATTTTCCCAAAAAATACAATGACAGTCTATGGGAATATATTCAGATATAGTTTGAGAAGGATGCTGGCTCTGCTCCAAAATAACTTAATTCACTGTGCAAACACAAAGAAAGGGAAAATAATGGCACTGTAGATAAAACCATGAGATTGCTGTATCTGACAGTGTGCAGCTTTGGGACCAAGATATTCTTGTCCAAATGCTGACACCCCTGTCACACAAGAACGAGCTGCTGAGGTACTCAGGAGCTGGTTCCTGGGGAGTGCTTTGGTCTGGTGCTTCATCCTGCTGAAGATCAGAGCTGCTTGCTTGGAGGAGCTCACCCATGAATCAGGTGCTTCTTAACATGGTGAGATTCGTCCCAGAAAAGAACAGTGTTAATCAAAGCAGAATTTGGCCCCAGATATGAAACCTCATGGACCTTAATAAATATAGTATTCAGTGGTAAAAATAGGAGCATTTATAAGGAAGTGGGTTTCGATTTCCCACTTCTAGGTGGTATGAGTTGAGTACTTGAAGGAGTGCTGGGTAGAGGGTGCAATTCTTACAGATCCTCAGGATTGTTGTAATTTTCTTTCTTTGAACTAAAAGATACAAAACTCCATTTTATTTCCATGGGAAGAGTAGGGCCAGGGATGAGCTGCTGCTTCCAGAGTGTGCCATCACAGACCATCTGACCAGTTCTTCTAGGAATCAGGAAACATTTTCCATTTACCATTTATTTCAGACAAAGAAATGTTGCTGGAAGCTAATAAAAGTTACCTCTGATATACAGCATTTACAGCAAATTTAAAACATGAGTGTTCATGAGGCAACATCCACCCTAAGATGTTCCTAATACAATGGGCTGCAAAGGTTTTTCCAATAGAAATGTGAGGTCTGATCCAAAGCATTTGAAGAAAGAGTTTCTTTGATATTAGTGGATTTTATCCTTAGCCCCTAATTCCATATGTTGCTGGGTGTGTTTGTTTAGTCTGGAGCTGGATGTAATAGCACTCCAAAGACTTGAGAAATTTCTGCAAAATTCAGGCTTCTTCCCTTATCATGAATGGACACATACTTCCTCTTGAAATAACAGAAAACTGAGTCATTTGGAGAGACATCATCAGTATTTAGTCACTGAAATGCACTGTTGTGACTTAAAATTTATCCCCACAGATATTTGATCAGCTTCCAGGAAAAAAAAAAAAGAAAAAAGGAAAAAATATAGCAAAAATAATATGAACTTGCAAGTGAAGGAGAAATAAATTCTGGTAGCCTGTAGGTCTCTTGAGATAATCTCTTGTCACTTCGACCCACTGCTTGAATATTTTCCAGTACTAGTGTTCTCTATCTCATTGTTTTGGCTGCTTTATATATTTCGACAATTTTATTCCCCCTAAATAAAAAAAGTCGTCAGGTCATAAAATGTTTCTACAATTTAATTTTAAAAATAATATTTACTGTCTGCACAATTTAAATTTGGCCTTCTTTACATATGTATCAGGATGCAGAGTTAAAGTACATAACTGCATAGTATTTTTCCCCATGGGGTTGCAATATTTTCATTTGCAAGATAACATTTTTTGCCAAATCCTTAATTTTTGAGTGATTGACTCTGAGACTGGGAAAAGAACTGCAGCTGAGAAAGAGAAATTTGTCCTTGTTACCTGAGTATCCCAGAATCTGTTTCTCAGATTTCACCTTCCAGCCATGACTTCCTTTCCAGCTCACCTCCAGTTCTCCTTTCTAAATCCTCTTCTGATCTATTCTTCCTTCCTTGTTTCCATCTCTCAGACCACGCCTCTTGCCTAAGTAGTCCCACATTTCCTTTCCACTTGCCAGTGATCCTACAGGAAACACCTTGCTGCCATAATACGTCTCTTTCCTTTCCACCTGGCTGCACTAGGATCAGATCAGAGGACTTCCTCCTCCTTTTCCGGAGGGATTCCCTGGCGGATGGCAGCAGGAGCACTGGAGGAGCCAGCGGAAGGGGACAGAGCTGAGACATGTTCATTGCCTGAGTGGCGACACCTTTGTGGGCTGAGAGCAACGTGAACATGCTCAGCAGCCCTGCATTTTCCAACTGATCCAGTAAAAACTTCCTGCCTACAGGAGCAGCCTTTTTCCCAAAGCTTAGCTAGTCTGGGCAAGCTTTCACAGGAGCAGACCTAACTCTTGTAGAAAGGCCATATAAGAGGGGATGAGTCACCCAGTGTGATGGTACTCGAGCTTCCTTTTTTTAAAAGAAAAAGTCACCACTTTCTTCAACAGAAGCAGAGCTGATTATTTTTTCCTAGTCTGATCTTGTTTGTAGATATAGATATGGATACAATTTTTTTCTGCCTGCTGCCTGTACGTTCAATTATTTATTAGAAGATTGACCCAATCACAGATGGCAATTTTAGAATATTCAGATCATAGTTTTGGATAGTTGTTATCAAAATGGGATCTTCTGCTGGGATGTGTCAATATTCTTAGTAAATGGTAGTACAGGTAGTCCTGCAATGTCATGCTAAACCCCACCCCACACACAGAGCCATTTACTCTGTGTGTATTGGCCCAGACTCCAGCCTTCCTCTCAGTCTGCTGTGGCAGTGATGCATGACAACGGTGTCACATATGAATGAACTAAAATAAGCCATTAGGAGACCCTGCTGCTAATTTAATTTAAGGGTGACTACTTCTAACACCCAGAGAAGAGGTGGTGGGGCAGGCCCAGAGACAATCTCTACCTCCCGACTCAGACTAGACACTAGGAAGTTCCTTCTAAAGTATCCCCAATACTTAAAAAAAATCAGCTTTCAGAGCCTGTGATATTGCGGGAGTATTGTTTGGAGGGAATACTGCTTTTTTAAGATCTTTTTTTCATTATCTTTTTTTTCATAATTTCAAATTTCTCTTCTCTATGAATTACAAGCAAATGTTTCAGAAAGCTGCATTTATGCTGTGGTCTCCCAACTGCTAGACCTTGAAAACTGAAGCTGGGGGATGTAAGTTTCACAGAAAATAATGGAAAATTAGTAGACATGAAACATTCATGTGCAGCTGACGGCTGGGTCCACAAGGACCTCCACCTCTGCAGAAAAGCTGTCACAGTCTTGGGTTTTTAGTCTAATTAAAGAGAAGTTGGAGGCTTTGCAAAAGTAATTTCTTTTCTACATACACAGCTATTTCATGAACCAGACTTATTTCCTCATTGCCAAATTGCATTTCAGAATGTGTCCTTGCTAAATAGAGTGAAATGTATTTCCATTTTTCATGACTGAACCATATTTTAGCTGAGGGGGAGGCAGAAGTTCCAGTACCATTTCCTGAAGTTAATGGCAGACCTGCCATTAATTTCAGCATCCAAGGATTTAAGGAAAGAGATAACAGACCCTCAAATGGTTTTAAGTTCATTGAAATGTTAATCCAAACTGAAGCATATGCCATTCAGTTGAGATGCACGTTTACACAGCTGAAGATGACAAGTTTAGTTTGACTGAAGACCGGAGGAGAGAACGATGCCTCCTCCTACATGATCTGCCCCCTGAAGAAAACATCTGCCTGCATGTTTAACCAGGAATGTGAACTGCTAATGTAATCTGACCTTTAGACAAAGGGAAGATCACTCCAATGTACAAATAGAGAAGAGGCTAGAATGTTGACTGTTTTCTGCACGTGGGGATAAAAACAAAATGAAAATATATAAAGGACAGAAGGACATGATTGCTTAGTGAGTCAGGGCTTCAGGCACCGAGGAGAAAATATGAGCTTGAGTTCAGCCTGGCATGGTTCTTGGAAATTATCTGAAGTGGATCCACTGATGTCTTTGCAGAAATAACAATGTGTATCAGGGCTGTGAAATCTTGTTTCACAACCAAATACGTGCAAGCTCCATTTTAGTCCAAGTTTACTGCTAATTTCTGTGAGCAGTAGGGTTTTGAGAGAAGGACTTTTTGTAATGCTCCTTTGAGATCAAAGAGCTTCCTAGGATCTGGTTGATTAAACTTAATAGTCAGTACATTGTAAATGATGTGGCAGGTGTCACTAACCTTCTGTCTGTGGAAAGAGCAGGAAATAAAAGAGATTAAATAGACTGGAAAGGACCCTTGTTTTTTTGGGTAGATGGTGTAAGGAGGGGTATAAATTTAGTTATTTTTCTGCTCCTTAGTACCCTAAATGCATTTTGAGGCACTAGGAGGCACCTGAGGGATGCACAGTCCCTCTCTTTGCATATTCAAGCAATGGGCTATGCATGGACCTGGTGAAAACCACAGGCACAAGTAGAAGACTGTGTCTGGCAGCTTTTCCATCATGAGACTCACTGCCTCAGTTATGGTTCACAAAATGATGCTTTTTCACGATGTTCTTTTAGCTCTATTCTTTTGAGTAATGAGAGTTGGTTCATTATCAATGTGACATCAGAGAGACTAACTGGAATGATCCACGCCTGACCCATTTAAAATTTCTGAGAGCACCTGAGGCACGTGGTTTCAGAAGAGTCACTGGAGAAAAGCTACCAGTTCTCTGCAGTCTCAGAGATCTGTTAAAAGCATCCATCAGCAGCCCAGATCAATAGTCTTCGTAGGTCGGCCAGGGCCTTCCTTGCTCTGATGCTTTGTTGCAGTTACAAGCAGCAGACTGTGAAATGAGCTCTGCTTTAAGGCTTGCTCCTTTAATTGAGAAACCCAAACACCTCTTAATTGAGTGTAGAGCTGCTATATTGTACTCCAAAGTCTCCAGAAGGTGATTTGGATCCTTCACTCTTCCCCTTCTGAGAAGGTTGTTCTTTTTTATGCCATTTTTTTTTCAGTGTTTTGCTTGTGTTTGAGCATGTTTTGAAGATTATTTACCTCAAGAAGAAGGGAAAATAATAGTCCAAGAGCTGCCTGTGCTGACTCACCAGCAGTTTATCTGCTGTAAAGATTACCAAATGCTGTCAGAGCACCCAGCACTCTAGCAGTTGCTGTGATTGCTGGAACAATTTGTAGCACAGAAGGGATCAAGTTCATTCAGTCACTAGTTTTTTTAATGCCTTCAGTTTGTATTTTCCTCAGAGCACCATTAAACTCTTTTAAACTAGTAGTACTCTGTTAATTTCATTAATCCAGTCACATATTCAGAAATTGCTTTTTCTATTTTTTATTTTTATGATTCAGTTTATAAAAAGAGAAATGCTTTGTGCTCACCAGTGGCTTTTGGGACAAGCGATTTTGTAGAATTTTCACAGTCCCAGCAAATGCTTTGTCTGGGGGTTTAATAGGAGCTGTTAAACTACACAGCAGGTTGTACCTTTTAGCGTCGATTATGCTCAGTAAACCCAGCACATTTTTCCCATCAGTTACACTCTCTGTGATTATACACTGCTCCAGCCTCACTATAGGTGGGCCAGGCCTCCTCTGAGCAATTTAACAAGTCATTTTCCCGCCAACAGCCAGACATATTAATGCTTTTCAAAACACACACACACACACACACATATATACACACACACAACCCTCAGCTGCTCCCTGTGGTTGCTCCCTGGCACGGGAGCAGGGTTCCACCTTCAAGGCCAGCAGCTGGAGCTGTGACACTTGGTCCAACATCTGTGCCATAAAGGCGGCACACGCCGGAGCTGTTGGCTCGCCACGCGCTGCACAGGAGCTCCCTGGGCTCAGACCGTGGCTCTGGGCACAGCAGAATGGGCAGTAGAGCCCCAGTGTCCATGGGGAGGGCTGGTAC
Organism: Parus major; assembly: GCF_001522545.3. NCBI lineage: Eukaryota > Metazoa > Chordata > Aves > Passeriformes > Paridae > Parus > Parus major. Next base: position 78,775,680 of record NC_031770.1, on the reverse strand, counting down.
ACTGGGACACCCTGCAACAGCCCATTTTGACCCTGGTTTGTGCCTGCTGCTGCTACAGCAGAGTTTGAATGACTCCCAGGTTAGAGGGCGTGAGCAGAGGGTTTTAGGGGGTTCCTGCCCTGTCCCACACAGCCTGCAGAGAGTAGGAAGGGTGGTTCAGCCACTAAGACCAATTGATCTTTCCAATTGATGACTATGTTGAAGAGGTACAGCTGAGATTTTTCAGCAAATTACACAGAACAAAAAATACAAACTGCAGTGAACATCCCCTCTGAGGACATCCCAAGAAATTGAAGAAGAAAGTCTTTGTTGCTTTATTTGAGCTGTTCTTGTAAGAAAGATAGTTGCTGGCCTGTTCGGAAAGCCCATGCCTGTGTCCTGATCTTGTTTATTTTGCTAGGAAAGGCATGGTCCTAATTTTCCTATTGATGACACTGGGGTAACTAAGACATGTTTGACAACTATAATGTAAAAAATTTCCTGTCCACCTCAAGTGAGCTTCTGGCTGCCTGCTGCTACATATTAATATAGCTGATAGGAAAATAAATAGCTGCTTTAAAAAGGCAGGCATTTCAAGCTTTGTTTCACCCACTGATAGTCCCTCTTTTTATGGAACACGTGGCTATTCGATCTTGTAACTCATTTGCTTTTTACAGAGAAGATTTTCTGCTTTAAACCTCAGTGAAATGTAGCAATCACTGCACAACAACCTGTCAGGAGGTAATGCTACAACTTCATGTGAGGATGATAGAGGAAGGTGCTTGGATCTGGTGTTCAGCAGGACACCCTGCTCTGAACAGTCATGAACTGTGTAGAATATTCTTTCTGGAGGAAAAGCTGATCTTTTAGAGGCTGGGTTTTCACAAGGGAATTTTGGCAGTTAGACTCTCATGATTCTCCATGCTGGGAACTTTCATCAGCTACAATAAAAATAAGAGGAATTGGCACGTGGGATTTCTGTCTCCTGGAAAAAGCACAGAATATGACAAGAATATGACTACAAGGCTAGTGCTAAGCACCACTGAAACTTCTCCTTTCATCTCCTGGACACGATCAAGATGGTGAAAGTATTTTCATTTGTGCCTCTGGGCCAAAGCCTGCGTGGTGAAGGAGTGTCCTGATTTCCCATTAGCTTCAGTGAGATTTGAGGCTGGTTAGCAAAGAGGAATCTTACACTTGTCAAAAAGCACCTAAGGAGCAGAGGGGATCCTTTATGCAGGAACCTGATGAGAGCAAGACGTTTAAAGTGTTTTAGCACACTGAGGTACAATGGGGAATGCATTCGTGAAACAATAGGTCTAGTAAATTGGAGACATCTTTTTGGTTTCTTTTTTTTTTTCTCTTTTCACCACAGTTTCATTAGTTTCTGTTAAAACATTTAACAGATGTTTAATTGACAGAGTCAGAAACAGTTTTCCAATCATGTATCACTTTAATTATCTGATGGTCTTTTCAGCTCTCTCATGGATACTCCATTTTATTGAGATAAATTATTTGCTGCATTTCAAGGTTCTCTGCCCGAATTCTGCTTATCATCTCATTACTTTTCCCATAGGAAGATTTTGTAAGAAACTTGGGAGGGGAGAGGAGTACAGAACACAGGACAGGACTTCATGCTGCTTCAGCCACAACGGTCCATTTTTCAGAAGATTTCATTTGAAAGTAGAAGTCTGAGTGCAAAACTATTTTAATGAATCAGCAGTGTAACTCTGACCTAATAGGAAGTGTTTCATGATACATGTTACTTGGGATTTTGTGCCTGTGTGAACATCCTGTTCTCAGCTACATATCCCAGAGCCATATTAGTGAGAAGAGTCCCTGACTAGAAGGCATTGAATTTTTGTTTTTCAAAATTATGGTTTTTGGGATGGTCTCCATCCCTAAAATAATTTAATGAAAGATTTAATGCTCACCATCTCTGAAAAATCAGCTTTCAAAATCCTAAAATTCTATAAAACACCATCACAAAGAAAAGGTACCTCTTGAAGATATGTTCTCTGTGTAACTTGCTTTCTAATGAGATGCAAAATGTCTGATGATTGGGTTTGGGGAGCACAAAAAAGCCCTGTTGGTGTTATGCTGTAAGGCATATCTCAGGACACCTCTAACCAGCCATGTTCTCCTAATTGCAGTAATGCTTCTTTCAGTAAAGTTTTCATGCTTTTTAACCACTAACCTCTATGGATAGGTTAAAATAATAAGTCACCAAAAGCTATTTAGAGGGATTTTTTTTCCCCCTCCCTCTTCTAAAATAATCTAAGCCTTTTTTTGAAGGTAATAATGTCACCAATCACTTTCACAGTTCCAGTCACTAGGGGACATCCAGATCAACATTTTTCTAACACTTTGAGCCAGTCATCACTGTTCATGCTCTCCCCTCCACCCTAAATGTTTTCCTTGAGTTGCCATCTGTCCCTATCATCAAATTTTCCATTGGAAATACTCTACAGGTCCTTGGTTTCACAGATCACCCTGGTCACAGGGCTTGCCCAGTCATTCATGCCTCCATACGTTTCTTTTATGGAAGCATTACTGTATATGCTTACAACTCATATGAATGATTTTCATGATATTAACAATCTGTAAAACCAAAGTGCATGTTCAGGTGTCCGCTTCATGCTTGGCAACAGCTGAAAAATTTGGGATCCATCATGAGACTTCACGTTGGTCTGGAATGGCCTGGGATTTTCTATCCTGCCTGGATGAAAACAGGCTCTTAGAAAGGGACACTATGATCTACTCCACAGCATTTCCCTCTGGAGAGGGGGGAAAGCTTCAGAGGCATGACAGAAGTTTATTTTCCACAGCAAGGTGATAGTATCAGCTAAGCTGCATGCTGGTTAAATATGTTTAATCAGCAACAGGTATAAAAAAATTAAATAAAATTAAAGAAGAAGAGTATAACAGTAAAGAAATGAATCTTTCCAAATTCTTACCACACCTGGTATGTAGCATGTATTTTAGCAGATGATATCATTTACCCATTATAAGTGTGTTACAGATATACATTAGATTTGCCTTTTAAAGAAAAGGATGTTAACAGCCTTGAATAAAATTGGGACAAATAGTGTAAACAGGATGGCATATAAAGTGTGATACAGTATGCAGAGGGCAAAGTATGTTTGAAGGTTAGCTTATTAATAAAACATGGCTGGCCTTGATTTAGTTTATAAGAAACTTAAGACATTTATCAGCATCTGTCTGAACCCATTTCCAGTCTCTTTGGACTCTGTTGTGGATAAGCTGATTAATAAAAGATGATGCCTTAGGAAGGAAACTTAGATCTTTGCAAGCAATGACAAAAGAAAATTCAGTGCTTAATCTACATATGAAAGGAAACTGGGAAAGTAAACTAGTTTACCACTACATCCCAGGATGCCAATCTCTTATAACATTTCATCTGACTTAGTTTTGGCTGGAGTCTGGAAAAGCAAGAAAGAATTCCAAAAATTAAGTGTGGAATTAATTTACAAGAAAGATCCTAGTGCTCACTTACAGAGACTCTGAAATCTAATCCCATTCCCTTGTGGCTTCCTCCCCTCAGTGTTTTTAACTTTGCAGCTTTCCGTGTTTGTTTTTCATTTGTCTCCTTGATCCTTTAGTCTTTCCTTTCCCTTAGGCTAGAATAAAGTTCTAATACTAAACAAGTGCCACACTTTACTTATTGATAGTTGTTGCCCAATAAAATGTTGCCCTCGGAAGCCAATTAGTGAAATATGTTTCTCGTAATAACCAGTAATTTGTTTAATTTTCATGCATTCTTGCCTGATAGTCAGCCAAAGGGATGCACATGCATGGTTCCTGCATCTGGGACACAGAGACAGCGCAGCGTAGCTGTGCGGTGCAGGGCCACTGGCACCACAGCTGTTACCCCTGCCTGGGGTCTAACATTTAGGTATCACTGGCATCCAAGGAACCTCCTCCTAACTCCACAGGCTTACAAATTTATTCTCTTACATCACTGGTGTTTGGAAATGGGAATTTGCAACCCATCCTCAGACCTCTTTCCCAAGCAGAGCATGAAAAACAGTCCCTGGAAATAGCCTCTGGAGCTATTCTTCTGCCCTGCTTCAGCTTCACCAGGGTGCTGCTGCAAGGGTCATGCCAGTACAGATTCATTACCTTTCTTCTTAAAAAAGGGTGGCTGCAGGTGCCTTGCCTTCTGGGAATATCTCTGGCGTGTGACAACCTTCAGGCAGGAAGGGAAAAATCCCAGACGACTGAATATCCAGTTCAGTGTTTTAACATATGGGGAGGCAGCCAAACATCCTTAACACTTCATGGCCTGGAATACACTCCAATGAACAGTGGGCATTTGAACCCATATCTCACTTCCCAAGGGTGGCTGTACCAACTAGCAAAACACTTAGGAAAGAGAGATATATTTGGTGGCTCCTCATTCAGCTCTGGAAAACATGCTGAGCTTGTCAGGGACAGCAGTAGCTTGAACTAGACAGGCCAGAAAAAATTCTAAAACCAATAAGCCTTTTATAATAAAAATAGGTAAATGCCAACCCAGTGGGAACATTGAGCTTTATGAGAGAGGAGTGACATTTCTCTCCAGCCTGGAGAGAACCCATGAATGTCAGTGAAGGGGAATGTGTGTTACCACTTCATTTAATTCTTGCTGTAAGTCTTGCCCGAAGAGGTTAACAGTGCCTTGTAACAAGACTTTCCTATCTACTTATCTGAAGTTTTAAACTGAAAATCACACAAAGTCTCAAGACAAATCCAAATTTTCTTGAATGGTCCATTGAGAGATTCAAATTTAGACTCTCTCTCTGTGCCAGCTGAGAACCGAAGACTGCTGCATATTTCTGCAGAGTGGGAGATCAGCTTTTGAAGGCTCATTTTATAAGGAAATATCTCTGGATGCCATTTCATTGTCATAAAGAGAAGTTTGTTCCTTGGGGTAATTTTAAATGATACTGAAAGCTCCATTAGATTAACTGGGATTTACACAGATTAAGCAGGCACTGTGGAAAGGACATGCTGAGCCAGATCCTGCACTGGGTTAAATTGGCATGGTGCTCTCAACGACAAAAGAGTCACAATTAAGACCAGCTGAATATCTGGCCCATTGCATTTAAAGACCATGTCAAAGACCACCTACCTTCTAACACAGCTTATAAACATGGTTGAAGACATTTAGAGCCTGTTATGCTAGCTGGAAATTCCCTATCTGGTTTCTGCATCAATGGAAGCACCAAAACAAAGACACTGAGTCCTACATCCACTTGTCATATTCAGTATATACATTTTCCTACCCAAATATATAGAATAATATATACCAAGGATTTGGGGGGTTGTTCATATAACTCAGGTTCCAACTCACTCAGGATTCTGTTAAAAAAATGATTTATTAAAGAACAAATAGGGCAATGTAATTTTTTTAAATGTTGCTGTAATCACTCTTGGAGCACATCACGCCACATGAGCAGATCCTTTGATAGCAAATACCGATAGCTCATTCACGTGCCCTTTGTTGCAGTTTTAAATTACAGTCCAAGTATATTTCTCCAGTCTGTAGAAGCAGCAGAGTTATAATATTGGCTCTTATTCTACATTCTTACCAGTCAAGATCATTCATTGATCCCTGGATGTGAGGATCAATGGTGGTGGCCATATGGCTTTGGAATCATCTGTTGTCTTTTCCATAATGGCACTGTGGCTTTGTGTTTCCCCAGCAGTGATTAATAGACACAAACATGCGTTATGCACATGTTGATAGATTTAGATGAACTTTGAATTTTCATGGCTTTCTTCTCTCTTCCCCCCCTTCCCTCCCTGCTTTTTCTTTTCAGGAGGTGGGGAGATGAAGAGTGATTCTGCATAGAGAAAGTGAGAACCAGGTCTTTAACGAATATTCACCTCTTGAGGACATGTGATTTGATCAATGAGGCTAGATAACAGAGACCCCATCTAGGGGTCCAGGAATAATGATGATGCTTTCCCCCAGGAGGACTATCCAGCTAAGGACCACTTACAACAGGCAATCCCACACTGGAGAGCAACCAATGCCTCCAAATGCCCCTCACTGCTAACTGTGTGAAAGTTAACTGTGTGAAAGAAAAAACTGTGGGAAAGGGATGTACAGTGGCAAGCTAATCCCACCCTCTGATCCCCAGCAGCTCTAGCAACCTGGAGGTTCCTCTCTGAGGGGAACAATTTTGCTTCCCCTGTCACAGCTAATGCAGACCTTTTTCCAGGGGGCAGTGGGGCAGGGCTGGGCAGAGAAAGGATAGATGGATAGACTTCCTCTCATGCCCTGGGACTGTCCATAGGAAGAAGTATGGTGAGCCACTGGAGTCGATATTCCTTGGGTGCCCAGCATATACCAATAATGGACTAACAAGTTGTGGCCTCTCCACTAGGTTGTTCTCGTCTACTTCCAAACCCAGACAAAAAAAGCTGTTTGGCTACTCCTCATATTAAAATTTAAGGTACAACTGTACAGCACTAACACAGAGTCCAGTGAGAAGTGGGACACGAATAAAGGTATCAAAGGAGTGTGCCTGAAGTAAACCATGGCCTGTGTATTGCTACAGTCTCTAGCGTCACCTCATCTTGAACAAGAAATTGAGTAGCCTTCCATAGAGATTCACAACTGGGGAACCTGGATCAGGAGTCCTTTCCCATCCTATGCAAAGTTCCTTTTTTCCTTCCTACTTTCTGGATTCATTAAAATTATTGGAATCCATGCAAAAACAAAGCAATCCACAGTTTGTGTTTGTATCCAAACAAGGGTTACCAAGTCAATAAAAATTACATCTCTACATCTGCCATGAGAAACGTTTGTGGTGCAGGTGGTGGGCGGCTGGAAAACAGGAGAAGTATCATATGCATTTGCTTTGCTCATTTGCTCTTCCCCTCTGGTCTTGTCACACTATTAGATGTAGGATACTGGGCTGGACAGGCCCTTCATCTCACCCACTACAGCTGTTCTCATGTTTGTAAGTTATGGGGCTTCAAGCATTTCAAAAATCCAGAAAGAAATGGCTTGTTGCCCAAATACCATGTGGGTTTTGTTTTTATCTTCAAAAAAAAAGATAAAATCCAAGATGTTCGCAAGAAGTAACAGAAATTTTGCAAGAAAGCAACTTCTAGAGTGCATCCGATTCAAAGGGTTGTTGGTGAAGCATTATATGCAACTAAATGTTGTATTGGACATCCTCAGAGGTGTTAAATATTGTGCCTGTTTAGAAACTCTCTCACTTCTGATCTTCTATGATAGTACCCAAACACTGGCAGCTCTTTGGGTGGCTTGGAAAGTGTTTCTCTTTCAGCCCTAAAAGAAAGAAAAAGCAGAGTAAACTCCTGTAATTACAGAAACACTCTGTTCCAGGTTGGAAATTTTCGATCTTTTCACAGTTTTCAGGAGACTCTGGAAATAACAACAGAAAATGGCATTGACATTTTTTATTGAATTTGAGTTTTTTGAGGCTGGTATCACACAAGCATTTCTAATCAGAAAACCTAAAGTGCTATGCATTGAAAAACATTTTGACAGGAGTAAAAAATGCAGCCAGAACATGGCAGCTGCCCAAAACAAGGCAAAGACCTATGAAACTTTTGGGCTTTTTGTGACTTATTGAACGCAGATGGTCTGTTTGACTTAATAGAATGAAGAGTACAGCATTCAACTCACTCATCACCCTGCACACACTCTACTCCCAGTGACAGACTACTCTGGGAGTCAAGGCAGTGTCCATGACAAAGCTGGAAAACTACCTGTGGTCACTTCACAGCCAATGCCAATGCCCTTCCTCCCTATTTATGGGTATTGAGCAAGCTGGAGCAGAGCAGGGGACCAGAATTTCACATAATTCATAGGAAGGGAGATGACCCAGCTGCTACCCTGTTGTGCCAAAGGACAAATTTGCCTGGAGGTATAACGACAGAGGTGACGAACACACAGCAAATGAAGAGTGAAACCTTTAGACCAAAGGATGAAATTAAGGAATACTTGCCCATTAAATGTTTCCTTTGACCAAATTTGAGCTAATATCTCAGAAAATTACTGTTTTAACCACTTTAACAGCACATAGAGATCTATTTTTTCCTGTACTGGTTATGAGTTCTAGTAGATATAACTATTTACAGTGAGTAATGTGTTACAGGAATGTTCTAAACACCAATGAAATCTCACATGCTGGTCAGGCTTGTGCACAGGCTTCTAGATGTCACATGGTGTCAGAGGATGAAAGGACAAAAATAGGACAATTTTACATTTTGGTCTTTTTTTTTTTTTAAGAAATGGTAATGCTTTCATGCAATTATGCATTCTGGTAGCTTCATGACTCTCAGACAGGAAAAATAGAAAGCTTTCAGATTAAGTTGGAGTTTTTAAGTTGGAGAATTCATTGAGGACACAAAAGTTTTCTTGGAACAACACGAGACTGCAACATGGAGACCAAAGAGGCTGGCTCTGAGGAAATAGAAGAAAAATTTGCAATGTTTGTCACTTTCCCTGTGATATAAAATGCATGTTATTCTCATTTAGCAGAGAGCTGACTTGAACAATAAAAATGTTTGTTAATACATTCTGCTCTGCAGTGACTGTAAAAGTGTTTGCTGAATTTGCTTCTTAGATACTGTAGTTCTCTCATTTCACACCTTTCTCCAGATTTAATCTCTGCAGTATTATTTATGTGGCAGTATTAGATTCAATTTACAAATTACAGCCTGCTGCAAAATGGAGCTGTTCTTTTCCCTAGAGGTACCAGCAACAGTTACATTAATCTTCTTTTAAAAAATTATTCAGGGGCTTTCAACATGCTGCCAAGAGCTCCCTCCCAGATTCCTTTGTAGTCCTGTTTTTAATTGTAAGAATATCTGCAGAAAATATAACATGTAAGGCCTGGATCCCAGTGGAACTCCATGCTGGCAGAGGTCCTGCAGTGAGCACCAGATGGGTGGATTTGGGTTTATTTTATCTCTTCCAGCTCAGTTCTGTACATGGAACCTGACCTAGGGAGGTGGTTCACTGCAGGGTCACTGAGAAGGTCCTGGTGGGGCTGTAGTGGAAGGAGTGACTGCAGAGGCACTGCCACTGAAAATGTGGGAAAAGCCATGGCACCAAGTGCTCCACCCTGGCCATCTTGCACCTGCCTCCACTTGTGCCACACTGCAGAGAGACCCAAGGCTGCTTGGAAAAACTTCTTCAGGGGACATTTGCACTGACTGCGAGGGGCATCACACCAACAGCTCCCTGAGAGATTGTCTGGAGCACCGTGTCAGGGCCCTGCCCGTCTGGAAGCCGCCCCTGGAACTGGCACCAGGTGCTGTGGTGCCAGCGTTGGGAAGTCTCAAGCTGGGGGCAAGCGCTGCATGCCCCAGAGGTCTTCACAGAGACATTCATGGTCCTTCTCCCTCTGCTCCAGCTGTGTCTTGATCTCCATGGCCTAATGGCAGCCAACAAGTCCTTGGCTTTCCTTACAGAACTCTGGGGGCTGCTGAGCCACCGGTCTAGCACTGAGAGCCTGGTGCGAGCTGGCAGCAAGATGAACTCACCTGTGCTGGCTGGAGCCAAGACAGCCTGTTTGGGTGAGGCATCATGGTCTGCTGAGCACAAGAGCTTGGATGAGATGAAGTGATGGTCTGTCCTGCTCTTCCTTTCTAAGGCAATGACATTATTTTGTGTCATCATTCTTCTGCTGATGCCAGGACTTCAGCAACACAAGCAGCAGCCTCATGGGAGCACAGAGATCCTGTGTCCCAGGTCAGGTAGCGTGATCAGGAGGAAAACACCTGGTCAGCTCACCAGGAAGATAAAAAGTACTTTTAAAAGTGTGCTACGAGAGCTTTACAGTAGTTGGCATCCAGCCCTAGCATTGTAACACTGCTCTGTCCAAAATCTCCTCCAGAAGACTTCCTATGGAAGCAGCTCCCGTGTGTTTGGGTGGTTTTGCTCAAGCCTGATTCATATAAGCTCTGCATCCTTAGAGCCCTCCCAAGCTGAGCTGTAGCAACCAGCTTCTCCTACCCCCATACACTGCATAGGGGAAAAGAGGTTAAAACCCACATAAGACAAGAAATGCCATCCATAAATTTACATGAGGTATGAAAGGAACTTCTGTGAGTCCATTACTAAATGTTGATGGTTAAACTCCTAGTAATGAGACATTATGAGACAGATGCATTCAATAAGTATCTCTGTTCTGGTGGATCAAAGCTGGAGGAAGTATGAGTATCATATGATGCTGATGAAATGTTTTCTGATCTAGCAGTAAACTGGGAGAATGAAAGTCTGCTCAGCTCTGTTCAGTTCAGAAAGACTGGATTAACTGTCCCCAAGACGTCTTGAGAAGCAGCTAAGGATCTTACTTTTTCTTTAGGTGGGTAGTGAATGTTATTTATGTAATTTAAGGGGAAAAAAGTGAGAGGGATGACCCAAATAAATGTAAGTTGACTACCCTAGCTTTCATTTGAGTGGCATGCAGGAAATGGTGGGTAGTGAGGGCAGAGGTAAAAATCTCTGCCAAGTATTATGACTTTAGGGAAGCTGGAGCTTGTCAAGTCAACCTGATTTTATTTACAGAATAATAATTTCCACAAATGAAATTCTGACAAACCAGTCAACTGATTGTAAAATTCCATGAAAAAACATTTTTAAAAGTACCTACCAGACTTCAACACAGATATTTTATGGGCAACTCTCAATGGGTGGCTACTTCGTGAAAGGGAAACCATCCTTTTCTTCTTTCCACCCAACACAATCTTTATTTAAATCACAAATACCACAGAAATGACTACTAATACATTTTTCACACGACACAGGTTTGAAAGCAGTGAATGTGGTGGTACTCCTGTGAGTGAAGGTGTTCTGGCTCACTTCATAATCTGGGTTTAACTAAATGCAGCCAAATATAGGCTTATATTTAGAAATTACTGTATTCAAGCTTACATTTATAGGATGGGCAACTACATCACAGGAAACAGAAAAGGGTGGTGGAAATTGTTACAAATAATCAATTATCCATGATTTCCTAAAATGGTTTTGTGGCTAAAAAGGCTAATATGATAATCAGAAATACAGAGGTGAGGTCTGGGAATGGGAAGGAGATATTCTGTTTGTGTAAGGCAGAAGTAAGACCATGGTTGCAGTGACCACTGCAGTGGATAGGGAAGCCAAGGGAGGAATAGTTGAATCTTTATATAAGACATATTAATTCCATGATTATTTCATGATGGATTACCCCAGAAAAATAGCTTCCAAACGCATTTCCATGAAACAGCAGATCATGAAACTCCTCTGCTGGATCCTCCCTCAAGTCATGTTTTCTGGATTAGGTTCCAGGGGAAAACAGTAGGGGTTGCAGCTTTCTGAGGCGAGTTTCATGTTGGATACCTGCCTGTGTGCTGTGACGTGCTGCCTTGGCTAATAAATCGTGACCTGTGTGGTTACACTGGTCAAATGTTTTCTCAGCCAGAACAATTCCCAGAAAATCAGTAGACCCTTTTCACAGTGCCCATCTGACAAGCATTGGGTAGCACACAGATGGTTTAGATATAGAAAAGAATGCTGCATCAATGCTGAATGTGTGAAATGTTTCAATTATTCCTAAAATATTTTTAACGTGTTCCAGATTTTTCAGGCAAAATGTTTAGGAAGTAATTGGAGTTTATTCTGTTTTTCATTTTAGTATTGTATATTATAATAAACACATGTTCAAAGTACATTTTAGGTATCACCAAATATTTATAAAATGTCTATAGGTGGAAATCCCAAGGTCAATACAGTAGCTTCATTCTCCTGTTTGTTTACAGGAAAATCAATCACCAAAACCTATGGCTTTTTGGCAGTCAGAATCCTTTTGCACCTGCAGAGATAGCCTATTGGGTTTACTTACAAATATGATTAAACCTTCTTTGATTGCAGAAGTTCAATTTAATTCACCTTTATGTTATTGCCCAGAGTAATGAACAACTTCTATTGGCATTTCCAAAAAGATAGGTGTGTCTGGTATTTACTATCTGAACATCTTACTGGCATTTTTCAATTAAAAGACAAATTTTATAAAAGTCTATCCCAAGTAATTCTAGTTAGGAAATAAAAAGGAAAATGGTATCGTGTTCCCTGAGGTACACTCAGGGCTTTTGCAATGAAAACTAATTGATCTCTTGCAAGTTTTGCTACCTGTCTTGAGAAACACTGGCAAGGTTTAGAAACACTGCCTACCAGGGAACCCTTGCCACTGGTTTTAAGACAAAACCAAGCTGCTTTCTGCTGACTGTCCTGACGTCCCTGGAGATTCCAGGGAAAAAAACAGTAACACATTTTCCTAGCCTGGAGTCTGGAAAATATTGCAGTTTGCAATTCCCCAGTTACAGTAAGTGAGCTCATTTTATTTTGCTGGTGGGACTTTCTGTATTTTATTTATTTTGCCTGTTTGTTTTTGATTTTTTTTTTTTTTTAATATTTATATCTAAAGCTCCAGTCGGATGTCCTTGAGACAGGAAAGTCTTGGAATGGATTCTGCAAGGATTGCAAGGATTCTGTGCATTTCTGCCAAGACTGACCTGTCTGTTTCCATCCGTGCCCTGGCTGTCAGGCTTGTTTATCCAGGCTTGTTTTCCTCCTCAGCTCAATGAGTAGATGTAGCACTGGTGGGATGACAAGAGGGACATATGCTGCTCTGGGAGCTGAGTTCTTTGCTGGTTCTTTCCTTCCAGTGCCAGACTGGCAAAGAAGCAGCTGGTGCTATCCATAGAAATAGCTTCAAACACATCTTTGACCCATAAATCCCACATTCCTACAAAATGCCATCACAGATAGACATAATCACACACTGTTCTTTTTCCAATTAAAAATGCAGGGCTGTGTGGTTTCAACAGGTAGCAGAGTACTTAAGAAAACACTGTGAAAGATCAAAGCTTTGAGGGTTTCCTTGTTTGCTGCTCTCCCCCCATCCCATACACCCCCAGCCTTAAAAAAAATGTTAAATTTATGTCTGTTACAAGATAAACTCCAATACCAAGCAAAATCTAGATATTCTGGGCAGACTCATTCCTGCTGCTGTCTAAGTAAATGCTGACATTTCTTAAAGAAAAGCTATTTCCTCAATTACGGTTTTCATTAAAAACATATAATTTTACAAATGCTGTTCTGAAATATCCTTTTGATGTCCTCTGCACATTTATTTTATATATTTAATCTGCTGGAATATCCCTATTTTCATCTTTTCCTCTTACCCCTTTGTGCACCCCTCCTGCAGGTTCACTATCTGCAGGCTAGGAAGTAAGGAGAGCTTGGGATGGCAAATGACTTGACAGTGGGAAGATGTTGCACCTGAGATTGGAAATAGACTATATCCATGAGGACCTGAGAATTCTTGCTCACTTTGCATCACTCACCAACAGCAATGCCAAAATCTGTAAAATAACATTTCAGAAAAAGGAGGTCAATGAAACAAAACAGCAGTTGGGTTTGTTTCTCACTGCTAATAACTGCAGACTCCAGCCCACAAAGCCAACAGGTGTGACACATATTGAGGATGCCTACATAAAAGTTAGTGACATATTAGTGCAAAGAAGTTCACTATAGCTAGATTTTTTTCACCCTTTTTAATAGTAGTTTATTTTCTAGAGTAAAGACAGACTTTATATATGTACATTATCAAGCAGTGTAATCAAGATATGGTAAAGAGTGTTTCAGATGTAATTCAGGAACTTAAAGTCAGATAAACTTAAAAAGTAGACCTTGCCGATTTTTTTCTAAATTTCTCTTCTCCACAGCTGTATAGATTATGACAAACTATTGCAGGGTCATGGATTAAAAATTAAAATTAGTTTTAAACAAATCTCAGCTTAAATTAAGAAAATCAAGAATTTGACTGCAGAATAACTATAGTTTGAATTGCACAGATCCATTCTATGTGAAAGAAAATCTAGTTCAAGGACTTGGCTGCTAGTTTACCCTTGGGAATCCTGTTTCCAGTCTAGCTTCAGCAAAGATTTCCAGTGGGACCTGAGACATTCCACTGGGAATATGACTAATCTTACAAGGCTACAGCAACCAAAATTCCAGGTGTCTGAGCATTAGTTTGAGTGTTCTCTGCAGTTAAAAGGAAAGAGGGTCACACAGTAAATGTCTGGCTCCTGATTTGCAGGTGGCATAAGTTAGACATGGTGAATCTGGGATTCACAGAAGCAGCCAGAGCAATAGCAGTGTAGGCATCTCCTGCAGGATAAATTATCTGAAAATCTTCTGCTGAGCACTGCAGCAGAACTACAGCCAGGGAGTTTGAACCAAATTTGGGGTTCTGGATTAGACAGTGCACACATGCATACATAGATGCACATATATATATATGTACACACACACACATACACACACACACACACACATACATATATACATGTTTAAGTACATAAGTGTGTATAGACACTTGTGTGCAGGGTCTGGAAAAGGGAACAGCTTAATTGTCCTCAGTTTAAAGCTGCATCCAAATACCTCAGACAATAGAAACAATTTATATGAGCAAGCATTAGTTACATGTTTTCTAATTGCAGGCTTGGGCATTTAATACAGCCTTTAGTGTAATGCTTCTAAACACCCATAAGTTTACTAACGGCACCCTGCTGGGACTCACATTAACACTTAGTAAAAAGACTATTCAGAAAATGGCATGGCAAGAGTTACACCTCCAAGTAATATTCTATAGAGCTGCATACAAATTGTAACCACATTTTCATAAGTGATAAAATGTTTTATCCTCTTCTGAAAAATAAATGCCATAAAAGCCAAATGCAGTTCACAATAACAAAGGAAAGGAAGGATATAGCTCGTTGGGATTCAAAAGGTTTTGATTTCACTTTGTCAAGTTGGACACTCATATGGGAAATGGCTGCCTAAATACCTTCGTGGGTCTGGCAAGAAGTTCTCAGCCACAAAGTAAGGACAAAGAAATGGAAGAAAATTCAAAGTTGCTAATGTGTGGTTCTACTTAAAGGACTAGTTAAGTGAAACTGGCACCACTGAGTTGGTGAGATTCCTGTGCTTATTCCATCTGCCTTGCTTGCTGAAGTGCTGAAAAGCCCTTCTTTTGAGACCAGTTTTAACTATACCGGCATGAAAAGGATGTTCCAGGTTCCAGCTCACTTCACTCATGTGGCCCCCTTTCACTTGCTTGGCTGTGACGGAGGATTTTGTTCCTTCTGCAAAGCCCTTATCCCTGCTAATGCAAACTTGCGAAAGAAAAAGGGAATGTTAGGAAAAAAAAAAAAAAAAAAAAAAGAAAAGAAAAAGACTGGATTTTTCAAAGACAAGGTTTTGAAAAAGAGTATCTTCTGCTGAGCAAACCACTTTAAAAGAACAGCAGTGATGTAAGTGATGTAACTAAGAAAATATGGAAAGCTAAAAGTTACAAAAACTCAAATGTTCCTTCTTTTCCACTCTGACATATTTCAAAGGGTTAAAAACCTCAAGTCATATAAGCAAAATACCCCAAAGCATGGCTTTGATTAAAAAGGAATTTTAAAAAAAAAGAAGAAATGGAAGGTTTCTTTGTGCATACATCCCCACTTTCAGTTGCTGCTGCATTAAAGTGAGAGCTGAGAATGATTTTTCAGTTCAATTTTCTCAAGTTAGCAAGAATCTGGCCACTTTGAGACAAATTTGAACAAAGAAAAATTATGTGGAACAGGCTCCTCACATGGCGGGAAAGCTGGTCCATGAGACCATGTTCTTCTCAACACAGCAGGAACCTTCTGGACTCCAGGTGCCCCTATTACTATAGGTTATTACTGTTGCATCCTTTTTTTCCTAGTAATATGTATGAATTAAATCCAGGGATGCTGTTTACTGCATCTTTTATAAAAACAGTTTGACATACTAGAAGGAAAGAAGGGCAGGGTAGAGAAGGGAAACAGAGACATCTTTTAAGATATTTTCCTGAAAACAAACAAGAAATTACTGGGTTTTTTTGTCTAGAAAAAAGTACATATCCCATTAGTCAGAATTATAATAGATGTATTTTGGAAAGAATATGAACACTTAGGTTATTGGTACTTAAACAGACAATTTGTGAATAATTAGTCTGTCATCTCTCTGCTTCAAAATTTCTTTCAGCCCCTAAAATCCCTGCCACTGCCCAATCTGCTAGTCTGAAAATGTGGGCCAAACTCTTTTTTTTTTTTTTTTTTTGATGAAGCAGCTCACATATTTTGGCAAAAGCCTGCATTAGAAAATGAAAACCACACTAGAAGTTAGTAGTTCCTAAAGTTTCTTTACTTCTTGTTTAAACCCTTTCCACAACTGGAAATCAGAGAAATCATAGAAATCTAGAATCATAATCATACTTCTGTTGACAAACTGCAGTAAGGTGGAGCAAAAGTGTCTGCTCCAGAACCAGCTCAGAAGTCATGGACAGCCTCTGCAAGCTTTGGTCACAATTGTTGAGTCTGAGCTCAGGACAATTCTTTCATCACCCCTCCATAACAGCTAGAGACCATGCAGCAGGTAAGAGAAGAATAGCCTCACTTTCCTGAAAACACTCTCTTTTGGTCAAAGGTGTGATGCCAGTTTCAAAGCCAGTGACCCTTCAAATATTGGTGTTCCTCAAAGCTGGCAAAGCAAGGAATGAACACATTGCCATGAATTTCCTTTACGTATCATTTCTGCAGCACCTCTGCTGGAGCAAGTTAATGCGGCTGCTTCTTTGGGGACTTGGAAAGGGAACTTGCATCTTGAAGCTGCACTAGCAGGAAACAATTCTCAGGCCAACCCTGCCTTTACACTGTGGGTGATCGCCAATCACTTCCAGGTGCTGCTCACCAAGTACAGCATGTCCCAAATTTCTCAAGGCTGAGCTGATGCCATTCTCAGACTTTCCACCATCTGAACAAAGCTGGAAGTTAGCTGTGCTACAGAAAGCTGTGCTTACACATGGGAACAGTCATTTTGCCACCAGCCTCCCAATGCTTTGGCATCTGACCTACCCTCATGGCTCTTCCCGTCTTTCATTCCAATTTTATACCACCTCCCCCTGGGAGTCTTTTGCAAAGTAATTTACAGGCAGAGGAGTTCTGGAGCATGGTGCCAACGCATAAGATAGCATCAGGCCTCAGCCTGCTATTGCAGCCTGGCTTTGGGAAATAATGATGTGCATCTCCATGTACTCAGCAGTAGCTACTTCACTTCCAGCTCTGCAAAGGTAACTTCTGCTCCTCAGCCAAAGCAAGGGCCTTCTCCCTACAGAAGGCACACATGGATGTTTTTGAGGGCTCCCAGGAAAAAAGTCCTGATGCCAAAATGGGTCTCCTTTCTGCCTACACTGACAGTGCTGTAAACTCTGACACCTCAAAGCTTCTTTATAAGGGCTTTTGGGTGAAGTGTTAGGAAGGAGCAGGAAGTTTTGCTCCTCAGGGCAGTCTGTAGCCAGTGTGGCTGGGATAACTGTGGTTTCCTTAAAAACTAGGATGGTGGGAGGCAAAGTGCAGATTTTCCAGCCCTGTTTGATCATCCAGTGGTTAAATGATTACACTTTTCGTCTCTTTAGTGTTTGTAACTGAAAAACAAACATGGCCTTGAGCACTAGAGCAGGATTTTGCAGCCTGGATAGCTGCTGGCAGGCTCTCCTCTGGGATGGGTCTGATGTCAACCCACCTTCTTCCAGGCAGTGCCAAGCCCTGCTCAAAGGACTCTCACAGGGCCAGGGACTACTTCCACAGTCCTGACATCTTTTGGGGGATACAAGAATATCTGCACGGATGCGAAATGTGGCAGACACATATCTTAAAGCAAAGAAAAGGCTCTGGTCCATATGCTGGTACAACCTTTGGGTCCCTAGCAGCACATGAAGTCCCTCTCAAAAATATACTGCAGTTTAGTAGGGAGAGGACTGTGTCTTCCACGGGAACGTGGCAGTTCAACCCATGGTCCTTTCATCCAGGCTCAGCAAATTGTTAAAATGCCTTTTGACTCATCTCCAGTACTGACTGTGCAAATGCTCTTTGACAATCTGACAAGGATTACATCAAGCAGAGGAAAAAAAAAAAAAAAAAAGGGGATGTGAGAGCGCAGAAAGCAATGCAGCCTTCCTCGTGACAGTTTCTTAACTTGGAAAGAGACAATGTTTGCAATTTTCACAAGGAATTAGTCTAATTTATCCGAAGATCTGCTTGTGATTTGTGGGAGATGTTTGTTAAAGCTGATATAAAAGGTAATGCTAGGATTTAATCCTTAGAGCTTTAGCAAATAACCACTATCTTTTAATAGGAAATGGGTGGCATGTTGGTTGTCAACTCTAATTTCTCCTCTAGACTGAAAGCGTTCTCCATACTTTTTCTATTATCCTGTGCTGCTAGCTTTTACAAGGATACAGGATCTGCCTTGTACATGGGATAGAACCAGAAGGTAGAGCCTTTAACAGAAATTCACCACACTTCAAGAGAGCATATGGGAAAGCATCAAAGTGGGGGACAAAGTTAGCATTGAAAAGATGCTCTCAGAACACCCATTGCTCCTGTGGTTTGTGCATTATGCTCTTTTCCAAGAGATCTGGATTTGATGTCTTGTCCTTTGCTTTCTGGGACAAGGAAAACTCTGAACCCTTTGGGAGTGGGGAGGGGTATTAAATAAGGAAATAAAGGACCAACGGCAAAGATCAAAAAGGGAAAAAACAATACACAGAAAAAACAACAGAACTGAGAAGATTCAGCTCTACAGTACCTAACAATTTTTAAAGGCATAAGTTTGTCCAATGTGTTGTTTATTCAACCAAATTATTTTAATGATGAACAGCTTCAAAATTGGAGTAGAATGCTAATTCATACTTTGTGTGTGGAATAAATGATAGGCAGCTGTGGGCCAGGGGGCCGCTGGGAGCTTTCTGGCAACACAGACTGTACATGCAAAAGAACATAACTCAGGGTCTCTGGTAGCATCAAGAAAATATATATTGCAAATTAAGTGGTTCTTCCTACCACTTAATGAAAGCTATTTGCATATGACATCCCTGTTGTCATGCAGTGATCAATTTGATGTGAATTAGGCCTGTACTTAACACAGTGCTGGGGAATTCTTCCTGTGCTATTCAAATACTTTTGAATATAGGATCAGTGGTGGACTACAGCTTTTCACCAGTCAGGTGATAGAGTGACAGGCTGGTAAATTATTTTGGAGACACTTTGAGAAGCAGGAAAAATGAATCATGATCATTTCACTGTGCTACTGAAATGAAACAGTGGGATGGATCCACCCATGCTTAGAGGGTCAGCCAAGGGCAGTGTGATCCATCTCAGCTTTCCCAAGAATAGAAGGTTAGTTCTTGCATCTGCTGGTTTTAGCTGGGGTAGAGTTAGTTTTCTTCCAGTGGCTGGTAAGGGGCTGTATTTTGGATTTGTGCTGAACACAGGGTTGATAATGTGGAGATGTTTTTGTTATTGCTAAGCAGGACTTACACAGGGCCAAGGCCTTTTCTGATTTTTGTGCTGCCATGCTGGGGAGAGGGCTGGGGGTACATGGGAGAAGACACAGCTGGGGCAGGCGACCCAAAGTCACCAAAGGGACATTCCAGACCATAGAACATCATGCTCAGGACATAGAGGAGGGGAAGAAGGAAGAAGGGAGGGAACATATGGAATGATGATGCTTGTCTTCCCAAGTAACCACTGCATGTTCCAAGGCCCTGCACTCCTGAAGATGGCTGAACACCCTCCTGGACATGGAAAGCAGTGAATTAATTCCTTGTTTTGCTTTGTTTGCTTGTGTGTGCAACTTTTTCTTTCTCTATTAAACTCTTAATCTCAACCTACAAAAAAACCTCTGGCTTTTAGCTTTCTGATTCTCTCTGCAGTCTCACTAGTGGGAGAGCGAGTGTGGGTCTTGTCTGCTGGCTGGGGATGAACCACAACCATGCAGATGTATCTACTGTGGATCTCTGTGGAAGCAAGCACAAGCAAGACAGGAAAGACTTGGTTTAATGACAGCATATCCTTGAAAGCAACACACGTGTCACAGTGCCACAGAGGTGAGGGCCAGAGGATCTCTGCTATGGGCTACAGCAACCCACAGTCACAGGTAGTGCTGGAGATCTAGAGATGGTGCCTTGTTTTCTATACCAAGAGCCTATCTACCCCATCTACACAAAAATAATATTAAAAACAGTACATGTTTTCCAGGAAAATGTAAGTCCAAGTGCATCTTGCATGAGCTCAAACACTGTCACAAAAAAGCCACTCACCTCACACTCAGCAGCAGAAAGTCCAACTTCAAATCACACAGGTGAATGCAGGATCAGACTGTGAGTGACTGTGGGTTCAGACTGTGGTTTTGCACCACATGTGTAAAAGGAGAATTGTTTGCACAGGGTAGTGTGAAAGTTTTCCTGTTGAGTGAGCCAGGTGGGTTGCTTGAATGGGAAAGGGATTGAATGTGAGGAATGCTAACCAATATCTAATAAACTAAGTGATGGGCAGGAGTTATAATTTTAACTGAAAAAACCCATATTTTAAATCTTAGAATAAATCTTAATTCTAAAATTCATTTGGGAAACCCTGACAGGCATCAAAATAACCATGGGCTCCCTGTCACTTTTTGTTAGAGTTATTAAAATAGCTCAGTAGTTATTTCTGGATAGAACAGTAACTGAGGACTAATCTCCAATGCCAGTCAAACCCTGATCTCCTGTAGAAATGAAACCCAGCTCTAAATCCATACCCTAGAATAGACCAGTGAGGAATGTCAGACTACATCTGAATACAGAAGATGGAGCCTGATATTAATATCCCCAAACCAATCTCATAAGTGCCACTTTGATTCAGCAACAACTCCAATTCCTGGCTCAATGGCTAGTGAAAGTTTGACTCTAACCCCAAACCTACACATTGTCTTATCTCCAGCTGTGTTGTGTCTGTGGAGTGATCAGTGACTCCCAGACTCAAAATTGCTCTAAGCTAGATGGTTCTTTTCAGCTGCAAGACTAAAACCTGATCAATAAACCTTTGTAGTCCAGGAGAAATGCCCAGAACTGAGTTTGCAGCAAGAACTAGAATTAGAAATGGGGTCTAGGACAACATGAGGATGTTTTTGGATGCTTTTGGAGAAGCCTCCTATCCAAGTATGGGACTAACATGATGCATCTGTGTATTGAAAACAGACAGAGCTTGCTGTTCTTTGCTGAAGACAACTGTACTATCTTGCATAACATGCTTGGATTTTGGGTTGAACTGTGAAATATTCACTGGATCTAATAAGGGTTATCTAGGTTTACAACCATTGCTATATTTGTTTTACTTCAGGATTGATGTCAGGGTGATGTATTAAAAAACCTTAGTGACAGATGTCCAAGTTTTCAAGCAAGCAAATTTCAGTTAATTCGGTACTATACATGTCAGTAGGTCTAGCTGCTAGGAAGTCTCAGAATGAGATTAAGAGTTTAGGATAAAGTCACCATTTGTCTTCATGGACTTGCATTCCTGTTTTGTAAAGAACACTGTCTGAGCTGACTGAAGCATGCTAATTAAGTGCAAGTATTTCACATTGACTGATTGATATGTTTTGGTGTGTACAGGTACTATTGGAGAGCATTTACTGAATATTTGTTATTATTGCATATTATTATTTACTATTACTGTTATTGTTATTATTGTTAACATTGCTGTGGACTGTATTTGGTATTTTGTAATATGAACTAAAACATACAAACCAAGAGACAAAGAAGGAGGGGGAGAGGAGGTCAAATCCCACAGCAGTGGGAGCTGCTTCCCATGAGGCCCCGTCCTGACAACACTGCCAGGATTTGCAGGTGCAGACCCCTGAAAATAACAGCAGAAAAACAACAGCAGAAAAACAATTAAGGAAAAGTTCGGCCAAAGAGTGTCTGGAAAATACTGCCTCATCTGCTCCAGGAGAAGGTATTGGAGCTGCAGACCACAGGCTCCGAACATTACAAAGGCTGAGGCAACGGGGTACTTAAGGCACAGCGCAGCACACATGTGAGACAAGCACTGTTTTGTAGCAGGGTGACAAGTCCTGGAAGTTTCTCCCCATCTCCCTGAGGGCTCCCCAGCCTTTACAAGAACAGCCTGTCAATAAGGGACATAAACAGCAGTTCCCTGCAGCAGGCGGTGACGGTGCTCGGGATCTGCGATGGGTCAGAAACAGTTCGTTTGTGTAGATGGGGGCTTTTATGGATTGCGCCTGCCTAGCTAAGATGTAGGTGTTCCCAGTCCCAAAAGGCTTCTTCAGCACTTAGCCCTGAGCCTGACAGGCGTCACTGCTCCTGGCCAAAGGAGAGGCTGGATTTGGGCGTCTCAGTCAGACTGGAATCACTCAGAGAGTTACGTCTAGGGATCACTGATGTTTTATTTCCAGGTGTGTCAGGGAGCAAAAAACCATAATTTTTTCCCTTTTTTTTTTCCTTTTCCAAGCAGGGTGTGACATGGTATGGTCATGGCTGCTTAGCTAAAAACAACATGGGACCCAACCCTACTCCTTAGGTATTTGCTGTGAAATAGATATGATAGCAAGTCAGAATGAAATGGGAAATGACCCCTTTCCCTCCTCTGAATATGATGTCAGGAGCTATTCACCCACACACGTGATTACTGATTTCATGCTATTATTCCATTGTGTTAGAAGGATTCTTTGAAACTTATAGCAGATCTTTACTAGTAATTTAAACTAGCTACCAGTCTCCATCCTGGTTACTGCACATCTACTGCCAAGACACTGTTTTGGTAACAGTTAATAATCATCTGTCTGGACTACCTCACCATAAACATTACAGGGTTTCATCACTCATGTTTTATTTAATTCCGCTTGTCATCAAGGTCTATTATTGGAGCCTTACAATTTTGTTCAAGAGAGCTGATTTTTACTACTGTTGAAAGCTCCTCTACATACTTTTTGCACTTTATTCTCCTGAGCTGAGATCCTTTCCTTTTGGATCTCAGGCTGACATAAGATGCTTATTCAAATAAATTCATTAGATGATTGACAACATATAGGAGTCCCTGGTGGAATATGCTTGAGGTGCCAGGGGGAAAAAGAGGAAAATTCAGGAGGTTAGTAAATTACTTGCACTAAATGTAACCACCTGTCTTCAATTCTGCATCCCTTGTTCCCACCCTGAAAAGGTACAAAAGCAACACCCAGCTGAAGAAGGTATAAACTGAAATCATCCTTTTCCATGCACATCATCCTCTGCTCATTGCCTTGGTTTTTGTCCTGTTGTGACCTCATACACTCTAACCTGAAAGCATGCAGCATAAATGAAACAGATAGCTGCCTGGAATAAACAAAATGGTTAAAATGGCCAAAGATTAAAATGGGAATCATGAAGTAATTGTCCTTTGAAGCATTGCTGTTGTTGCACAGTCTCAGCCAGGACTCACATCAAGCGAGCACTTCAGACCCTGTAATGAGGAGTGATGGCTCCACCACTCACACGCCTTTGCTCTGCTTTTTCTCTGTCCCCTGACTCTGCTTTTCCTCTGTTGCCAGGAGGAGAGGCTGTAAGGGAAAATCTGGCAGTGAGCAGAGAGCATGCAGGCTGTGCTCCTGAAGGGTGCCGGAAGACAGGATGAAGGTTTCTATGCCAAGGAATGCATGTTTGTGCACAGCAAACCAGCTCCAAACTGAAGGAGTCCAGAAAAGGCAGTTGCTGCGTTGGAATGAGCCTTCTGCATTCCACCAGCCCCAGAAATCCACAGATTTGATGTGTTTTGATCAGAAATTCCCTTGTAGACCTGAGAATCCTCATCATCAAAGCTTGCTCAGAGCTGCTTCTTTTTGAAAAAAAGGGCAAGACAAACCACTATTTTTCTGATAGAACAAATAAAATCTCTCCTTGCCCTTCAATATGCAAGCCAGTAGTGAAATATGTTTGAACAAAGAAGAAACAAACATTTCTTTAAAGTCAACAGCAGATGCACCAGTGAGTATGTTTTTACATCCAGTCTCAGCACACTGACAGAGCCAGGCCTAGGCAGATGTGTTTGCACTGTGCTCAGGCATCACCTCAGTTCTCCTCTGCAGGACACACAGTCACATCAGCATAGCCCAAAGCCTGAAAGAGCACATCAGCATAGCCCAAAGCCTGCTCAGTGTGTGTGTATCATCAACTCAAGCCCAGTGCTATGCCTGCTATGTGGCCGAAATTGATGGGCTTTTGGACTGCTCCAAGAGCAAATGGAGCAGAAGCACAACATTCTGTATTTGTTCATGTAGAATCTCCCACCCTGAGGCTCTTGAATGTGTTTTGCCAACAGAAACAAACAACTTTTCTCTTTATACCACAGTTCCTCCTGTCTGTACTGTGATTTCTCCTTTCTGTATTGTTTCTGACCTTTCTCAGATTCAAACCTGCAACTCTAGGCACAGTGCTTGGAGTAAACACTGATTATCATCCAACAATTAGAAGTCTTCTCTATAGGAGAACACATTTTCTTTTGTTTTCCTTTTATTTGAATTATTCACTTTCATCTTGGATTTTTTCTCTCCAGCCACTGCCTTTATCCTTCCCTTATTCATAAGCAATCTTTATTTAAAAATATTTTCTCTGTGTTCAGTCTGTGTTTGTTTCTGAAATTTCTTTATTAAGAACCCACCAGGCATTCTTCTCTTTGGGCATTCCTAGGGCTGGGAGGATGATGTGATGTCCGTGATTGCACCCCAGTCATAACATGGTAAAAAAAAATCACCTCTTCTCTTTTGAATATCCTGCCCAGCTTGCCCAGCTAAAGTAAATCCTTTCTTTTGAATACTTGGGGACACCGAGGCAGATTGATGGTTTTGCAGCATATTGTCTTTTTCTTCTGGTTAGAAGGAAGGTTTCCCTTAGGAGGGCAGACAAGTCAAAATTGCACAGTACCAGTACCTCTGCCAGAATTTATTTCTAGTACTTTGCTTAGGGAGCTGGGGAGCCCCAGGCAGCATTGAAAGTTGGTTAAGAGGGCAGAGAAGGAGGGAATTTGGGGCTCTAAAGGGGTATCTTCCTTCCTTCAGTGGCTGGACCCAGAGATTTTCAGGGAGATGTCCTTCGTACCTCTGTGTGTGCTCTTGCCATGTTATCTCACCACGTTATCCCCCATTCCCACCACCCCCTGCCTTGGGAAGAGAAAGGCAAGAAGAAGCCTGGCATAGGCAAGAGCAGGCAGAACAGCTGCAGGAGCAGCTGGGTCAGATGCCAGAGTATTTTGCATAGTTTTTGCTGGCCATATTCAGACTTTCATTGCTGTTTGCTCCAAAGCCCATCTCCCCCTCCTGCTCGCAGCTCTTTATCTCAGCTTCGCTGCTTTTGGCCCCCGGCTCCTGCTGCCTAGCTTCTCCTCTCCTGGCTGGGCCAACCTCTCTTGTTCCATTCCCTCCTCCCTCCCCCTGCTGCTTGCCCTGCCTGTTTTGGACATGAACTCCCTGTCACTCAGAGAGCCACACAGAGCCTGGCACACTGGGGTCCCTTTTCAGGCACTGCTGTAATAACAACCGCAGAATCACATTGTGCTTGTATCTTTACTAGTTTATACAGGAATATACAGTGGTGTTTTACAAGGCTATAAAATATATATCTTAAAGGAAACAAGCACAGGAAAACAGGAGAAGTGGGGCCAGATCAGCTGATGTAAATAAAGGCTGCATTGAATTAAATAGTGCAGCAACTATTTACAGCAGCTGTAGGACCTGACCTGTGGCCCCTTCCCAAAGCAGGGACTTGCTCCAGCCTCCTGCCTCTGTTATGGCAGAAAGTCAACAGATCTCCCTGTGCCCACCCTGTGGAGAAGGACGCTGGCTGGGAGGAGGAGGAGGAGGTGCACCCTCACCCCAGCCCACCTGGGGGTGAGACACAGCTGTGTGGGAGCTGCAGGTGGTGGTGCCAACAGCCAGGCTGCTGTCTTGTGCCTGGTGGTGAGGCAGGGACACATCCTCCTCTGCCCATCGCCTGTGCCTTGCCATGGAGCAGCTGCAGTTCCTCTGGAGCTGGGCAGGATTCACAGTAGTCATCAAATGGTACCATTTCAGATGTCTAGAAACTACATGTGAGGTCAGATCAAATCCAGCTTTGATTGCTAGGTGCCAGAAAGAAAACAGGGGAAATCATTGGGCAAAGGTCAAACATTGTATTTTGACATTTTCTGGTTTGAGGAGAAGCTGAATTCAGTTCAGTTTTACCTGAAACAAGTAGAACTTTCCATTCAGCCACTAAAATTTTTGAATTTATGCCTCTGCAGGACTTTCTGGATCACATAAACAGCATGTACAGTAAAGCATATTTTATTTTTCTGGAAACTGATTATTTTCAAAAATAAAACTTCTGACAGCAGTCTTTGAGGAGAGATGGTATCCCATTGAGGCATCAGAATGATATGAATCTTTATCTCTGGCAAGCTACTGTATTGAATACTTATAGAATCCAGTTATATGAATAAAACAAACCAACTCACTCAGTAGAACTAAACTAAGAAAATGGATAAAGCTATTCTTGTGTCTTTTTTTTACTTACTTTTTCAGAAGTAAGGGATATTTTCTCTGTAGGAATGCAGTTCTGTGGACAGTAAGAAAGGCCCATGTGTAGGAAGTGCCAGCTTTACCCTCAACCAGACTGTCTCAGTTGCCATGAGTCATTTACAGATGTCAGCATCTTCAAAATACAGCCTTACAAAAAAACTACTTCTATCAGATTTTTATTTTGAAAAGAGTCTAGATGTCAAACAACAGGACCAACTGGTGTTTCTTTCTATGCTGAAATAAAACACTTGGAGAAGTGCAGTGATACACTTTAAAATCTGTTTTGTCACATCTCCTCTGGAAAACTGTAGATTTCAATGGTTCTTTGCTTCATTAAAAAAAAAAAAAAACAGCAACAAAACCAAAAAAACTACCGACCAAAGCAATACAAAACAAAAAAAAAAGAAAAAAGAAAAAAGGAAAAAAGCAAGGTAAAGAAAATCCAAACCCTTCCAACCAGCTGTAAAGGAAAAGTGTAAAGCTACCTCAGCGCAGCAGTGAGCTTCCTGAGATGGCCACGAAAGGGCGATGAAAGGAGGTCACGTGTGGAGCAGCTCTTCCAGCTCACATCTCCAGGGGCTGCAGTGGTGCTCACCTTGGCTGGGGAACAGAGGGTTTGCATCCTCAGGACGCTCCCCGGCAGAGCAGCCATTCGCACCTGCGCAGCAGGGCTATAAAGTCCTGCCAAAGCACCACGGCAGGTTTCTGCTCTGGGGACAAAACAATACTGGATCAGGCCTAGAAGTGTTCAGTTTTGGATTTCCAAGGATCTTTAACTCTGGTTTCCAAGACTGTAAACACGCAGTGATTAACAGTCTGGAAGCACTCACCATTTCCCCCATGGCCTGAGCCTTAATGGCAATCCTGGGGAGGGAGGATGATGGGCTAAATCCCATCTTTTGTTGAAATCCATGAGAAATTACTTGCCAGCATGCATTGGAAGTGGATGCTGTGTGTTGGCTCCACTGACGAGGTCTGATCTTGGCCCTCACAGAACTGTGCGCATCTGCAGCAGTGCAAAACTGCTTTCAAACACTGCAAAGCTCACCCTTCAAATGAGCTGAATAGGCACATCAGAGAGAGGGAAGGAAGGAAAAATGTGCTAAGATGTGATTGCTAAATAAGAAATCAGTGAGGCCTGTTTGGCACGGTGAACACTTCTCCCTGTGATTTGGCAGTGCTGCCTACACGCTGCACAGGTGCAAATGACTTCTCCAGGGACAAAGCACTGCGAAACTGGGCCTCTTTTCCAGCAAAAGACAAGTAGGGAAATAAAACCTCTGGACCAAACCCTCCTCTCATTAACACTCCTGAATTCTACTGACTGAAAGAAAAACGCTCTCTTAGATAGAGCAAGAAAAAAACGTTAATATATCATTTTCCTGGTTTGACTAGAAGGTACCAGCAGGTATAGTGTCCTCCATGATGAAGAAGACACTAACTTTCCTGGAGTAATGAAGGAGAAGTTTTCTCACCAGCTTGTTACCAGTGCTCTCTACATACATTTAACTGTTCCAAACATTACTTGTGGTTTACATATTCCCTCCATCTCCACCTTGGCTTGCATGCATGCTGCTCACTAGGATATGTACAGTGCGGTCCTGCTGCATCCCACCCCCTCCCTGGAGGAGGAGATGGAGTCAATTTTCCAATATCAGGGGTGTCACTGACATCCAGCAGCTCTGGAGCTTCCTTGACTCCTGTGTTTATAGTGCAGCAAATCCCAGGGCAGAGCTCAATCATGGGCGTTACAGCTGCATGGGGCTTTCTCAGTGGTCTCATCATGCAACAGAGAATACATTACAAATACCTCTATTTGCCTTTTGTTTGCAGGGAATACAAAAAAGAAGCCATGAGGAAGCATGTCCCATATCATATCATACCATACCAATAGGCATTTTTCTTAGTTATTAATTAAGAATTAAAAGGAAAATGTGCTAATAGCGGCCAAATCGAAAGAACAGCAGTTTTTACAAAATATTGCCACTTTTTTGTTTGCCTTTTGCTGGGAAAAACTGTTAAAGGAATTTGGATAAACTAATGTTTATCTTAATGTTCAAAGTGTGCAGAGGTCTTTGATATCAGTGCAATCTCTTTGTGGCCTGGCTTTTTGACATATACCCTGCTGGCCTTTACTTTGTATGCTGCAAACACTAGAATATTATACTCAGATACAGAAGAAGTCAATAAATACATACTTCAATTAAAATAATGTCTCCCTTGCCCACAAACTGCTGATAAACATCACAGTCTTCCACTCCTCTGTTTTTTATGTTTTATTTTGTTTCGGGAATTTACTGTATGTTTATTGAGCTACAAACCTGTTTTTTTTTTCATTTTATAGATCAAATGTATAGCATTGTTATCGTTTGATGCAAGCATCGGTTTTTTACAGAAATATGAGGTTCTTACCTAATTGCAAAAGAAAATTGCAGAAGATCATGATAACAAAGAAGACATGTTATACACTTTATGCAACTTCCTCCTTCATCTCAGCTGTCTTTGCTTCAGGACTTTCAAATTTTCAATAATTTCCTCCAAATTATTCAGTTGTTCCCCTCTGATGTCACTTTGCTGTGATGACCCATTGGGCAATATATAATAATGCTGCACACACCCTGCACCAGTGGGTTAAAACTGCACTACAATATGAGTATTATTCTACCAGCTTGATGAACTCATTTACAGCTATGGTACAGGTGATAAAATTACAGAGCTGCAAATCCCTTTGGTCTTCTAGAGTCCTCTAGCTGATGTCATTTTGCACCAGGAATAATATGTTATTTCTTACTAGAGAGCTGAAAAGAGTGGGGAAGGTAGATAGATATGATTATTAAATGCAGTGTGTGCAAGAGGGGGAAAGATGCTGAAGTCAAATATACACAAAAATTAATAGCTTTCCTGATCTGAGCTCATGTTTCTCATGCTCTTTGGATTACAGTAGGGTTACCCTTCTGGTGTCTGCACCCCAGGGATTCACATCTGTGTAAATGTGGTAATAGAAAAAGGCCCTCATGATGAATTCATGAATTGTTCTCATTGACACTAGTTGATACTTTTACTTGGACAAGTCTCCTTTGCAGGTGCACTGACCACACACTAATTGAAAGGATTATTTTCATAACTTTCTGTGCAGTCTGCAAGGCTTTCTGTGAAAAGCATAATTGTTTCAACCAGCTGCTTGGAGTTGTTTTTATTAATTTCTTTAAATCCAACAATGCTGGATCGGCATATTTGAGACTCTCTTCCAAACTGCATGTGAGCATAAATAAAATTAGTGAATATGGGTCTTGTGTAGGAGTGAAATTTGTTTGCAAGTACAGAATTTCTGTGGGGAGGAAAATTGCTTTTGAAATGTACTTTTTCTCCCAGCCTTTTGCTATTTTTACCCTCATCCCCACAACAAATCTTTAATGTGCAGTATGTCTGCATGGCACCTGTTGGGATTAGCTGTTGGGACACGCAGACACATTACAAGTCCATGCATTTGCACCGCCTGAAACATCTAATCCCAAGTTTATGCTGTGTGAAGCTCCAACTGTAAAGAGTTCTTCAAGTAGTGTTATTCCCCTTTCTTGAGTGAAAGCCAAGTCTCTTACCATAAGACTGGCCATAATGTCTGGAAAGCCTTATGAACTCAGTCCTTAATTCATATAGCAAACAAGTGCTATTAAAAAAGAGTCCATGGAACAATTATTAGGATGCCACCTTGGTACCTCGCTGCTCCTTTGCTTGGGGGAAATGCTCAAGGTGTGGAAATTGTAAAAGTAAAATCGGGCTGGGAACAATACACAATGTCCCAGAGACAGAGAGCAAGGACAAAAAAGTCTGTAAGATCCACTCACCCCTCAGCATCTCTTCTCATGTCAACTCAGCCCCTCAGCATCTTGGAGACCAGAGAGTTTAGCTTTCATGTGAAAATCTTGAGGTCTCCCTGCAGCAGCAGAGCACAATTAACACAGGAAAGAGGATTCCTGTCCTACCTCCTTCTCCCAAGCCTTGACTTCTCCATTGAAGTCAAGATCTCTGCTGTAGCCTGGGTGTCTGTACACTGCCTGCCTGCCTGTCCCAGGCCCTCTTCCATCTCCATTTCCACTCCTTTCCAGATGGGAGATTACAGCTAAGCCCTTCTCTTGTCTCACCCCTTCCTTCTGGCATTGCACACACCCAGCCGTTGAGTGGGGCTCCAAACACCCTCTGAGGGTCCTGCTCACCCTTGGTAGCAGGCAAAGCACCCTGAGTCCTCTTCTTCCCTTGCATTTTGGATCTGGCTTACATGTGTCACTTGCCATGAGACTATGGAAATGCAGCATATGTCATGAGACCTTTGGTGGCTGAGCATCAGCTTGGAGATTGACCAAAAACTGTCAGGAGGAGGACATCACTGGAGCAAAGTCCAGAAAAGGTGTAAAATGGTGTTTTGGTGGCTAGAACATGATGCAGGAATTTCTGAGAAGATAGCATTCAAGATTTTGAGATTTCTTAATGTAAAATATCCATGTAACTGTCAGCCTCCTTGTACTCCCACAACCTCATTAAGAACACCTTTGCTCCTGTGGGAAAGGTGGTTTTGTTGAGAAAACTCTGTGATTTCCATCTTACTGCTGCTGTCTGGGACACAAGAAAACAATCACACAAAACCAGGCAACAAGCCTTGCAGAACCAAGAGGCTGTCTCAGAAATTACTATTAAAATGCAAATAAAAGTAAGGTTTCCTAATTTTCTTGATTTGGACTCAGAGGTTGAGATCTATTTTTTACTTCTTCTCTTCACCCATTTAAGATAAAAAATTCTGTTTTGGAAAAAATATATGCAGGAATTTTTTAAAAAATACAGCAAATATTTTGGGTATTTCCAGGAAAATAGCAAGCATTGGCAATAAAGCTGGTCCAAAAAAAATGGAGTTACCATTTCTGGACATATTTTGACATAGTCAAGCTTGTTTCCAATACAAATCAGAACAAAATTTAAATAGCTTAAATTTCATGATATTTCATACCAAGAAGAAATATACCTCTTTTTTCAGACAGTGAAATCAGTGTTTTGATAATATTCTCATGTAATTAGGTTAAGCTCGTACTAGTGTAGCAGAAGAGTTAACTGGGATAAAATAGCTGACAGTCAAAGGAGACAGAGACTGTCTCACAGAGAACTTTAATCCAATACCTAAGCAGATGTCAGGGAAGCACCTCTAAGGTTATTTTTTTTTGAGTAGGGGATGAGCTTCTATGCCATTCTATGCCCCATCTACCACATCCCCACCTTCCTCCCCTGCCTGCTTAGATGCTATTCCTTCTCCTGACCTACATGGAAAACTCTCCCCACCCTGTGCTGTGTCTCCATCAGTCCTGGCACTAATGGGGACTAAGGACACGGCAAACAATCACTAAGGGAATTTGGGGCCATCGTGTTGGAAGGGTAAGTTTCAATTTTCCTGCAATACTGATGTGAGCAAAGTGCTCTCCTGTGGACCTATAGCCTAGGATTTGATGTATGCCAGTCAGGGTTATGACTGCTGCCTCTGATGCCACTCTCAAAGCACAGATGAGATTGGCTAGGGGTCCCAGCTACTTTCTTTGGCCCTGGTGCTTCAATAGAAGCTTCAGCATTTCTTCAGGCCATGAGCAGCAAACCCTCCACAAGAACTTTTACCGCATTCCCACCTTCTGCTGCTTCTCACTTCCCAGTGCTAGCAGTGAATTGATCTCTGAGGAGCCCAGGTTGCAGCCTGTCTCAGAGCAGGCAAAGGTTTTCTTTGGCAAGAAACAAAAAAGCTTTCTGCACGGGGTCCCGCGTGGCTCAGCGCGGCCAAGGGCTGCATTGTCCTGCAGTGCAGCTGAGGACTGTCCCTTCTGTCTAAACAGGTTTGTAAATCAAATACTGCTTTATTCATGTTTGCTCTCACTGTAGCTTCATAATTCCTGATAATCATACTCAGCTCCAACATTTGCTCCTAAACTTCCCAGAAAAGCAATGTACTGCATGGTAAAAACGCAGTGTATGTTATTCTACTGAATAAGGCAAAGATAAAGAAGGGTCTAGTCAGTAAAAAGCAGAGCCTAGTTAGTAAAAAGCAGGATCTAGTCAGTAATCACAGCATTCTAAACACCTCAAAGATACCAAGGGGCCTGTAACATGACTTTCTAGTAACACTGTCATGGGTCTTTTTTAGGAAATGGCAGGGGATGATGATGGTTCTCTTCCTACAGGGCCTTCCTTGTACAGACTATGGACTTGCTCCCAAGCAAGTCCTTCAAGGACATTCTCCAAAGGGGCCTCACTAAAGGGACTCCCACATCTTGCCAGGATGGTTCTGCCTGTGGCCAGAAAGCCAACTGGGGCATGCAGGATGTTCCCCTTTCTAGCAGTCCATGCACAACGTCTGTGCAAAGCTTCTCTTGTACACAGGGGGCCTTCCCACAGCTATTGGGTTTTGTGCCACAGAGTCTTACCTGAAGATTAGCATTTAAATCAATTTTTGTTGATAAAACCATTCATAAAAAATAAAGCATGCTTTACTTGCTCTTTAAGAAATCACTAAAGCCAGGTTACTGTTACTATTTTTCCTAAATAAAAATAAATTTTCTATCTTACCCTACCTGGTATTACTAGTAAATAAGGATGGCTAACAAGTGCTTTCCTGATAAGGGACAACCCTTGTTAAACAGCCACTAAAAACACTCCTATCTAGACCATAGCTGCATCTGCTACAGCACGGGGTTCTTTTCATCTGCGATCCAAACCCTGCTTTCCTCGGTGAGACGAGACTCACTCTGCTTTTGGGTGGTACTTTGCCAGACTAAGAACTGATTTGCCCGCATGTTTGTCAAAGGCTGATCCTCAGCAGGTGGCATTTATTTGAAACCGGACATAGCAGGTGGTTTCAGCCTAGAAACACGTTTTTGCACAGATTCCAATTAAGTGTTTATAAGCTATTGGTTATATAAAACTGAAATCGGTGGTGTTGGCAAGTTTTCTGTACTTTCTCTGTGTGCTAACAACTCGGCTTAACTTTTGTTTGTTGTTGTGAGGCTTTCAAGTGTGTTTCAAATATTAACATTTTAATTTGCAAGGAAATTAGTAGTTGGAAAACTATAATCCCTTACAAGTATGCATGCACACACACATGGACACACTCAGTCCATCAAAATTACTTACGTTATTAAGTTTGTAATAAATCCTCAATGTGGAATGGCACACGCTGAATCACTGAGGTATTTGACAAAGATCTGTTTAAAGGGTTACTCTGGGGCCCCAAATTCCATTTTGTAAAACAAGGCCCTATTGAACCTAATCAATGGGTTTTCTGTGATTTCGCCCCCTTCACGTCCCCCAGCAACTTTAATTAAGAGCTTTTGGACAACTTTAAAGGTTGCTATGCATTATTTTTATCTATAGCTGTGAATTTCTATGGAAGAGCATAAAAACATACCAACATTGATCTTAATGTCCCCCTCCATAGGAGTGGCTGTGAACCTTTCCCTCACAGGTGGGCCGTGGCTGGCATCGGATCCTCCAGAGCCACCTGGAGGAGCAGGCACATTCGGCTGGCACTGCTGGCAGGCAGGAGACATTCCACTCCAGGTTTATGCAGGGCATCTCAGGGACCAGATCTGGTACCACCAAAGCATCTCAGGACAGTGGTGATGGTTTTGGCAGGCAAGAGGCCCAGCCCTGAGGGTGTAACGTGGCTACTCCGGGCCAGACTGCAGACAACAGCCACCACCAGCTGCGAGGCTGGCAGGAGCAGGTTCAGCTATCGTGCTCAGCAGGCCGAGAATCGTCTTCTGTTTGTTTACTTTTTAATCAGGGTTTTCTGTGCTACATGTAAAGAAAGTAAAGGGACTGGTGAGTTTGTTGAGTTGGGTTTTTTTTCCAGGACAAATTATGATATCCATTCCTTTTTAAAGTTTTTTTTTTCCTGATATTCTTTGAATGAGGAATGGGGCCATCCCACCAGGACAAAGAGACTTGGCCAGCATGCCAAAACTGCAATTACAGCTAAATGAAAAAAGTAAGAATGAAATGTATTTTATTCATTTCAGCTGTTATGTCTTAATGCAAAGAAATCACTTTGCACAGTTTTGTAACTGACACCAATTTCTAATCTCCAATACTATTAACTTCTAAATCTCCGTTATAAAGAACATTGGCAGAATACCAGAGACTAATGCAGCTAAATAAACTTTGTTGGACCTGGTGTTTTATTTGCTTTTTTCTGAAATGCTGAAAAAATCATTAAACTATTTTGTTAATTGCTGATAACATTTTGATTAGTTGGATTTCCTCTTTTGGCTGCAATAGACACATTCCTGGAGCATGACATGACTTTGCCTTTGGGACAAACAAAAAAAAAAAAAAGAAAGAGAGACCATTTTTTGAAATGACAAAGTGTATTGTTATAGGATTAGAGACAGGATAGCTCCAGGATTATGCTGTATTGCTAACTCAATTTAAGAGGCCTACAAATTGAAACTAAATATTGAATAGCTGTAGGGAAAGGGCATTGTTAAGGAGTAATATCTGTGTGAAAACTTGATTGTTTCATCTCAGCTGGATTGAAACAGTTTTCTGACAACTCAGAGACCATTTCATACAAGCTAGAAAACCTTAAAACATTTATTTCTCCCTACCACTTCAGTAAAATGGCACTGGAAAACCAATCCAAGTCTCAGATGTGCACAAATAAATATTAAGTAAAAACAACCTTGACAGAAATGTTTCTACAAGTCAGGGACAGGCTTTGAGCAAGGCTCCTGCCTTGACATCATCATTCCAAAGGAGTCTGCAAAACTGTCTTCTGCTAACCTTGACTTTAGTGATGTTCTAAACCAATATAGCATCACTTCTGCACTACAAGATTTAATTGGGAGCTTAAACAGAGCTGTGCCAAGTGGGACAGTGGAAGTAATTACCAGATTTAGATATTCTGGCATCGTGGACAGAATTTCTTTAGCACAGGAAATGAATTATAGCAGAATATCCTTAGACTCAGAAATTATTGGCAGGGAGGAAGGGAAGAACAATGCAGCCTTGGTTACATGCTGACGAGCTTTGGCTGATTTGCTGTGTTACCATTTTAGTTTGTGTGTGGCTATTTAATTTTTTTTCCTCAAGAGAGCTGAAGTTCTAACACCATCTAAGTCAGAGCTTGGAGAGCTTTTTACATTTTGCTTCCAAAGAACAGTTGGGTTCACAGAGGACTGAACAAAGGGAGAATATCAAGAAAATATGGGTTGCTCTTACTGGAGCATAGGATCTTCTATGAATAAGAGCTTCTTGTGATATTAAAATGGGCTATAAAATCTCCTTCTTCTGTTTCTGATTTTGGAGCCTGGCTGTACCTGTGTCTCAGTGCCTTTTAATAAATTCAGTATTCATGGAAAACTCTTGACTGAAGCCATAGAGGAAAAGATCTGAATTTACCTCACCTAATTTGAGACATTTGCATGAGATCCCTTCACATGGATTGTGACACCAAAGGATCCTTCAGTAATCCCTGCAGACAGACCAACACACCCCCTCTTTTCACGGTCTGGGTTGCCCTCTGACAGATCATCCATTTAGCAGGCAAGTCTCCTACCAGGCTTATTACTTAGGTCCCAAAACCAAGACCTTAAAGTGGCTGCAGAGAAGTTGAGCCTGGACAGAGCAGACAGACAGAGGAGCTTGTGCCAAGGGGCCCAATGACTGAGTATTTTCACTGTGTCTGTAGAGGCTACCAGCAATGTTGGTCAAGCACTGCAGATCCGTGAGATGCTCAGAAAGGAGATAAGATTGCATCACCTTTACCAGATGTCACAAATGGATCTCAGATGGTAATTCTCTACTGTCTGTACTGGCATCTTAAGCAAAACATGATCCAAAAGAACAGGCTCTGTATGCCATTATCAATCCCCTAAGCCTGTTGTCTCACCAGCTGTGACATCATTAGCTGCACATCTGTCTCTAAACCAAAGGTGGTTTTCTAGCCTAACTCTTATTTCATGTCCACTCTGAATAAGCACTGAATAAAAGACACTTGTTAAAGTTCAGCTGTAGCAGGGGTTACATCAAGAGATGGTAGACAGACAGGCCCAAGCCTCTGTCACTGAATACAAAGATACATGGCCTATTGTCTCCTTATGGCTCATGTGATACCCTTGACAAGAAGAATGTAAGTGTCTGGCAGCCATAGAGAGTGAAATCTATACCCGAGGAATGCATATAAGACAACTTCTACTTAAGCCTTAAATGATGGGTATATGTATAAGAGTAGCACTGAGAAAATGTGAGTTTTTCCAGTTCAGTGGCCTAAACCAATGGGAGAAAAGCAAGTTGGAATCGATCTGAAAAAATATTTGAAGGGAGTTTAAATCAACTAGAAATATGTTTTCCTCTGGTATTTTAATAAAAATTAAAAATAAGATTCCAAAAAGGATGAAAAGGAGGAAAAGATGGCTTACACTGTGTGTTAGCTTATCAGTTTATTATGAGACCAATAACTACACACTTTTCCCCCCACTAGTTCTAACCAACATAAGTTTCATGCCCCTGATTGTAAGGCTCAGAAATGCTGGTGTGCCTACATCTGCATTCAGCCCTGTTGAAACTTTGCTTAAAAAAACCCAAATCCCACATAAAAGCCTATCTGAGGTTGAGCTGGAAAATGTACAGGTC
Source organism: Parus major (assembly GCF_001522545.3). Classification (NCBI taxonomy): domain Eukaryota; kingdom Metazoa; phylum Chordata; class Aves; order Passeriformes; family Paridae; genus Parus; species Parus major. The sequence goes on along the minus strand of NC_031770.1, from coordinate 78,738,572 downwards.
TTTTTTTACCTTGAGCTAGATGGCATGACAACAAACAGATGACATAAAATGATCCCTACTGGCACCATATTCATAGGAGGGAAGGTCTCTCTCAGCCAGATATTGCACAGTGCTGGAGCCTCCTGCATCCTCATGCTCCCTTGGATAAGGAGAGGGAGTCAGTGAGAGACAAATCCTGACACAGCAATGGCCTTTGCTCCTGAGAGCATCAAGGCCTTCTATGGATCATTCAACTTAAGCATAAAAGAAAAGAAACAGAAGTGACCCCATGTTCCCTATCAGAGAGAGAGAGTTCTGGGCATGTGTGGCTGATACCTGCAGGCTCTCTGATGAGGTCCCTCTGTACCAAGTCAGTTTATTCTCCCATTCATGCATTTGCTTTGTAAGAAACAGTGGGGACCATGCTGTGAACTGCAAAAGCACAGGCTGGCTACTGTTTGTGTGGCCTCATCCCACCACCGCTCCAGAGCACAAATAAGGAATTTTTACTCTTTAACAGAGTCAGGAGTACTCTATAATCCAAGCAACTTCATAATGAACAAGCCCTCATTTAGTGTGAGGCCTTATTCACTGCATGCCTTACTTACAGCATACTGTTAAAACAGGCATGATGTTGCCCTGACTCTGTTTTGGTTTTGGACTAAATACTGTACAGTAAGTCAAACATTATTGGTCACAATGGTAATGCAGAGTGTATATAATGTGCTTTTATTGCTGCGAGGCATAGCTGAAATATTTACACAGAATACATGAAATAACAGCAAGATTCATGTTCTGTTCCTTATTTGTAAGGTATTTTATTAAAAAGAATCTGAAGTTCATAAATAAAATAGTAATATCGCTTATTTCCAGATACTAGTTCCAGCTTGTTGATTTTAATAGACAAGTATAACACTTCAAATGTGGAAACACAGTGGGTAATATTTATATGAAATCTCCAAGAACCGTAGTATTTTGCTCATGTGGAATATCATGGCATTTTGCCTGGATCAAGTAACCAGCAGATTAGCACATTAACACTTTTAAGAAACATGCGTGTAATCCACTCTGAATGTGGTCTTTGACTCCTAGTAGGAATACCTAATGATTTTCAAATTGACACGTTACTTTATAAAGCAAGTGAAATAAACAGGAATTGCAGAGCAGCTTTGGTTTGGGTCGATGGCATAAGCACACACGTTATCAACAGAGGAGACAGGATCAACTCTGCAGCCATGGAAGGATTTGCAGCATCTACAGAGATGTAGGAGCTTTATGGCTTTATTCACAGAATTCACAGAATCAACAGGTTGGAAGACATCTTCAAGATCATCAAATCCAACCCAGCCCTAACACCTCAACTAGACCATGTATTTTTTAAATACATCCATGGGATGGTGACTCCACCACCTCCCTGGGCAGACAATTCCAGTACTTTATTGCTCTATGTGAGCAGGTAAGTGGATATAAACATTCACAGTCAAATTCAAGGCAGCAGAGTAATGACAGACCTCTAAGACTGACCAAAACTGGTAAAGCCTGCAAAAACCATCATCATTAACAATTATGAAGGTCCCACTCCAGTCTGCAGCTAGAGGAGTATGTCCACAATACAGCCATGTTTAGGCTGCCAAAGGCTCCATTCCTAACCAGGAATTAAGAAGGAAAAGAGCAAGAGGCACAAGGGTTGTCAGTCCTCGGTTACTTGGCCAAGGACACGTGCCTTCAAAGCTGTACTCCAACACAGACTCTTCACATGGTTTTGGTCACACTGCCAGTTCCCTGCACTGCTTTTCCCACTTCCCACAGAGAAAAATTCCATCCTTCTCTTCATGGGAGCTGCTGCTGACTGCAGTAGTGTGCTCATGGTAATGCTGGTGCTCCACATGTGCAAAGTCCTGGTTGTGTGGAATGCACATGCAAGCTCAGTGGCACGGTAGCTCAGGGCTCTGGCTAATTTCATCTGCCATATAGAAGGGATAAACCCTTTTATTTCTGGGGTGCTTTCAGTGACATGTAGCAACTGAGTTCAACTTTTGCAGCAGGAGACAGCAGGGAAAACCCAACAGTCCCCCTCCCACGAAAGAAGCAGCAGAGTCCAGGCTGCATGCCAAGGAATCCTATCACTAGCCTTATAAAAAACTCACCAGGGCCACCTCAAAAACAATAGTGAAGTCACGCTTGGCTGCAGTTGGTTATGGTTTGAGAGCGAGACCACGAACAGGTCTCCCAGAACTATTGTGGTTGGCTCCATTTCCTGCTAACTCAATTCATCACACTTGTTCTCTCCTTCCTGGAGACAACTTTTATAACCCCATTAATGTACTTACAGAGTGTCCCTGCTTTTCTTAAGACCAGATATGGCTGCCCCAGGCCATAGCAATTAAGGCTGCTCTTTGGAAGTGGCTACATAGTTAATGGTACAAATCAAGAGATTGTTCACAAAGGTTAAGTTAAGGATCTCACCCTTCATCCTGCTGAGGGCTGATGCTCTTCTTGCTTCTGCTGTAAAGAATCAAATAAGTACAAAGTTTCTGGCTTTCCAAATAGAAGGTAAAATATCCTTGCTATACCATGTACCCAAGATTTAAAAAATAACCTATGGTTTCAACTTTGGTTAAAATAACATGGCTGAGAAAGTTCAAACATGGGTATTTGCAAAATGAAAGAATTTTAGAAAAGGAAATTCTAGGATTTGAAAAAGAGAGAGAGAACTGTCATCATGGAAAAAGTCAAATCAAACTATCTTTTAAAGCTAAAAAGCAAATAAAAAAACTGCTTCCCCCTTTTTCCGTGCCAGTCTGGACACAGAAAAGATTTTTCCTTCTGCATTGAAGTCATCTGTTGAAAAACAAAAAATATAGTGGGAAATATTAAAATGTTAATCATGAAGGACTTGGAAGGCTCATTTAGAAAGCAGCTCAGACGTCAATGAGCATCAATTGCTGTGAACCAAGTACATACTGAGTACACTTTTAACATCTTGTCAAAACTCTTGGATATACAATATCAGCAAAGGAGAAACAGCTCTGAGTAAAGCTCCAGTGTCAGGACAGGATGAGGTTTGGTGAACTATTAAAAACCCAACCTCCCCCTACTTAAGCTCACACAAAAGCCCAGATTTTTGGAACATCACACTGGAGTCAGGCCTTTCCCTCCCCACTGACAGCCAAAGCTATTTTTGAATTTGGGTTAGATTTAGTGACTAGGCACCAGCCAAAAAATTTAGGGGGGGTGTGGGAAGATCATTGGAAAAAGTCATAAGACTTTGCCTATTTCAGAAACAAAAGGTTTTCATTTTTTGGGCTGGGTTCACAAGAGGATTTGAGAGCTGACCACTTTCAGATGTGCATGCTGCAGAGGGGTGATTACACGCCTGCAGCTCCCAGCTCTGGCACCCCAGGAATGGGGATCAGAGCAATGCTTGCCATCCCTGTGCTTTTATATCAGCACCCTTCATGGAAGCAGACAGATCTGTATGGAAGTGTTTGGGCAGGCAATTTAGAGCAGCACCCTGAAGCTGCTTGTGCTCGAGCCCTGTTTAGGATAGCAGAGCTGCCTTCACATGAGGCCTTTATCAATTCATTTTAAAATTGGCTTCTAAACAAAATATGGCCAATGTTTGGGTAATAAAAAGGCAGGGGAGGGAGGGAAATGAGGATGCGCTTGCTTTGCTGGAGTGCATGGGGATCCCCACTTCCAAGGCCTGAAATATAGTTTGATCTCTCAAAAAGTTCTGTATTTTTTAATCCATACTTTTAGAGCAAAGCAAATACTTCTGCAGGGTATCCTGTGGAGGCTTTCACCTTTTCACTCCCTCCAGAGACTTCTTTTTAAGTTCTTTCATTCAGAAAATATGGATGTTTGGGCTTGCTCAGTCAAAGAGCAGCAAGTGAGGCAGCACCAGGAGAACCTTCACATAAAGCAGCCTTTTATCCATACACTTAAACAGTCTTCACCAACAGCAACTGAGTCTCTTGCAGTCATTGCTAGACTTCATCCTCACAAGACCATTTATTAGATAAATGTGTTTTCTGCTTTTATCAATGCCAGACAGAAGCAGTAGGCGAAGGGAGTGTCTTGGCAAAGGTCATAGAGGACAATCCCAGTCGATGGATGGGGGAAATCTGTTTTTTCCAGGTCCCACAGCTCCTAGGACATCTCTCTTCCATCAGATAGCCACTGGGGAGGCAGCAAGGTCAGCAGCAGTGATGAAGAAAATATTTGAGCATAGCAAAACCTGGGGCTGACCCAGGAGAGAACAAGGCAAAATGCAATGTATTTATTTGAATGCCAAGGCTGTTTAACAGTGCAGCTTCTCCACATGCACTGAGCTTTCCTCACTGCTCTTAGAGGGCAGCTTGACTGCAAAATGTGACTGCAAATTTGTCACTTTCCTCAGAAGGTCCCTGTGTTGACATCAGAAGCTGGAAGAGAGCACTTCCCATGTTGATGGGAAAGTGCTGCTCTTCAGTCACAGGACACTAAACAAATCAGTGGAATTGATCAAGAACTGAAACGCCCAGTCAGGTTAGGTATCTGGTCTTGCCTTCTCACACAGCTCTTTGTACACAAACCACCTTATCTTTCCCTCAAGCACACATCTCTTCCCATTTTCCCCATGATTTCCATCTAACCATGGCCACGAAGCCAATGCTTTCTGCCTGGTGGGACCCGTGACCCCCCTCAGCAGCCCCCACTGCCATGTTACATGCCACAGATAACAGTCAGCTGGCAGACAAGAAAGTCCCCCTGTCTCTGAGCACATCTGTGTGGTTATGGAGCCAGGGTATGGAGGCCACAGTGAGGAGGAACACCTCGCCTACACAGAGCTAGGACAGTACCTTAGAAAGACTGACGGAATATTGTGGTTTTCAGTTATGAACTCTGCAAGATAACCTTGAAAACTACTGAGACACAAGAAAGCTTTGTTCCTACAAAGCCTTAGAAAAGTTGGTTACAAACACAGGAGCCTCTCACACGGGTGACATGAGGCACATGCTTAGAACACCACGAGATCACAACCCCAAGCAGAAGGACAGTGTGCACCTCGTGGGCTTCATCTGTCATGAAGTATTTGGGTTTTCCACTGGGAAGCAGAAGGAGTAAAACCAAACAAGGATCCACCAGCTAAGGACAAATAATTACATAGCATGTGTTTTCCAGGGATGTTCAGAGGCAGCTTTTCCAGATTTCTTGTGCTATTTCAACACCTCAGCTCAGCCTCATTTTCCTGCCAATGTGTTACATTCAAACAGAAACTCCTTTAAACCCCACAAGCTTAAAATTAGGTTATGCATGTGCCAGAAATAATTTTGAAATATCCTCATTACCTTTCTTCTTCTTCCCAGAGTATTTTACTATTTGTTTGGGACAGAGGGAATGGAGCTGCACTATTTTTTCTCCCAACAGCATTTGCATGGAAGCTTTAGAGAAGCCATGCATTTTGAAAGCCTAACGCCTATTGCACTGTCTAAAATAATGTAAATCTTTCAAACAAATCCCTCTCAGCCCAATAGGGATTCCATGGCTGATTTTTTTTTTTTTTTTTTTTATTTCACCCAGGACAAAGCAGCAGGCACCCTGAAAGCTGCATACATCAAGAAAAGCTGTTTAAATGATGTGTGTGTCTAATGCAAGCCTTCCTAGTCAATTTTATCTTTCCCTGTTTAGCACAGGGAGCTGAGCTAACTTTCAGTTTGACTCTCAGTTACAGTGTTTTACTGCTCAGTTGTAACCACTTCAACTTCAGGTTTGCTGTAAGCAAAAATAAACAGCAATTAACTACTAGGTATTTGCAAAACAGGTGACAGAGTTAAGGAGCCTTAATTCAATATCCATCTTCAGAGGTTTATGACTGAATCCATACTTGAATTTAAATACCAAATAATCTGATGATTATTATGCATAGTTTGCAGTTAGTGTAACAAAAACATGCTGTTGCAGTCATGCTGTGAGCTCTGTAGCTAGGTTTCCTTGTTTATATTAACAGCTGTAAACACAGTCTAACTCAGCCTTGATTTAAACACAGATTTCCCATACTTTCAAGAGTTCACCACATTGTGAAAGCTACAATTTTAAAACTTTTCTCACGTGCATATTGATTATGCCCAGGAACAGCTTGCAATGCTACACATGCACTTGCAATGACCCATTTTAGAGACTCTAGATTAAAAGGGCCAGTATTTCATCTTCATTAAAAAGCAAAACCACTTTTGTGAGTCTTTATGTATAAACTTGCCCCTGAATATTCTGAATACAGCCTTCTACATAAGATACTTTTAGTAAGGAAGAAGGAGGGGCTTTTGTGTGATATTGCAGGGTCCATCAACCCTACCAGAAGAGCTTTTAGAATCACATTGCTCTACCATGAACTAGGGATGTTCCTGGGAAAGCTGTTGCCATGTCTCCACCAGTAGCTTCACCACTGGAGACCAAATTTCACAGTTACACCTCTCCTCCCAGCAATCTGTGCCTGGAAAACCTGATTTAGACCATCTCAGACCAACTGCAGTTTTTCATAGTGCATACCATCCAGGGAAATACATCTCCAGCCCAGGAGGGCCAAAGTTACCCTCATGACCCTACTCATCTATGACCAGTGGCGAAGCCTCAGGCTCCCATTCAGATCCTGTACTCACACAGAGGTGAGCACAACACTGACCACCCATATTCCACCAGCTCTGCTCCTCCTAAGCATGACAGGCAGGCTCAGGGGTCCCAGCCATAGCTAGGTTAGGCACAAAGATAAGTGTACAACTTAGAATCCAAGCGCTTTGGTCTGCTCTGAGGCTGGTTCTCTGCCAGGATGCTCCCCAGAGTCTTACAGCATTTCTCACTGTCTGTTCCAGGGAGTGCGAGCTGCTGGAGAAGCACACAGTATGACTCGTATAGAATTCCAGAACTTCTCATGGAGAACTCTGGATCCACTCCTTTGTGTAGACTAGGACAGGTTGAGCAACCTCCTACTTCAGTATTTAGGTCTCATGTTTGAAGTACACTTGTCCAAAACTTCATTTTCCCTCCTCTGAAGTCACATACAAATGAGATGTGACAAGTGCCTAGTCCAGCCATTTGTGGTGATGCTAAAATACAGCCTGGATTTTGAAAGGATCCAAAAGGAGTTTAGTTAGGCCTTTCCACATCATCCTTTGCAAGATATTTTTACATGTCTGAGATCTCATTCAATTTGCTTGGCTTCTCAGAGGATGATTAAAAGCAATACGTAGCAGATGGGAGAGGTAAGACAAACAGAGGTTAAATGACTTGCCTGAGGCTGGTAGAGTCTAGCAGAATGGGCGACAGGAGTCCTGGGTATTAATTAGTTAATATTTGTACAATGCTAAGAAAATATATAGCTCTATATAAGTATTATTGTAAGGTGGCCCCTGCAGTTTGGAGAAGCAGAGGGCAACAGTGCACAGGCAAGTGCAAATATCCTTTCTTGTTTTGTGGCATTTCGGTCACCATGGGGTCTGGGAGGAACAGAGCATTCCCAGGACATATGAGAGAAGGAATGAGAAAGCCCAGAGAAAGAGATCCCACCCAAGCAATGCCTTTGTGCACCCCCAGGCTGCTCTATCCACACATTAAGTCCAAGATCAGCTGTTTGTGCTTTCCATTGGGACCAGTAAATCTGTGAGGTACAATCAAATTGGGCTACATGGTCAGCTGCCTTCAGCAGAAACCTTGGAACTGAATTTGAGATATTTGGGGGTATTTACAGCATTAAGAGGTGTAAACCTCTCTGGAAGTGCCACAGGACCCACATGCCACACTGAGCTGTGCTCTGCTGAAATCCCAGGAGGAAGGTCAGGCCCATCTGTATTAAAGAACAATCTATGGGAAAGGAGAAAAGGGTCACAGTGTCAGATTTCTCCTTTTTTTTCCCACCTCTCTGGGGCATTCATCCTGCTCCCATGACTTCAGATCTGATTTCTTCAGATGCCTTTTTCAGTCCAGCTTCCCTTCACACCATCACACATCCCAGCCTCCTGCTCTGAGCCTCCTCCAGATTCCAGTATCAGCCTGAACAAAACATGCATCAGATTTTCTCCAGGATAGCTCTCAATCTCCAGTGTTTTTAACATGATTTTGCTGTGCAGTTTCAAGAGTGGTGAGAATTTTTGGCCATTTCCTTTTTTGCTCTTGGCTAGAATACAAGAATATTACCTAAGCTGTGATGTACTTTCCTCTGCAATTTTAAAATCATTCAGACTTCCCAGAGAAGTCTACTAAAATTTTCATCCAGTTTTCATCACCTCATATCTTCATTATCTGAACCTGCAATTTCTTTTCCCATCACTTCAGCTCAGATTTGACCGAAATGCAAAATTTCCAGCTGAAAATTCCAATGTTCATTTTCATCCAAGACAGGATAAATGGCAAAAAATTTAAAAGTACCTCCTCAGAAACACTAACATTTGAAGTTCTACATATTTAGGCAAAACTTTCCAGTTTGCCTCCATTTCTAGTTCCTAAATTCTAAATGTTGAATGGTTTGTTTTGCTTACTTGGCAGGCTTTATTTAGAGTAGAATCAATGTCAGGCTACATTATCTTTCCCTTGCAGATTCTACTTGCTCTGAGTCAAAATCCACAGGAAAATACACTTCAGTGTTAAGTGGTCTTTACTGACCATGTGTCTTTACCATGCCCCCATGGCATGGTACAGTGGGAAGAGCATGTAGTGTGCATTGAGAAATAAATATTTATGGTAGCAAGGGACCTCATCCAAAAAGGAACAGAGAACAGAGGTTTGTGGCTGCCCTACAGCTCCCACCAGCCTCCAAAAGGATGCTCATTTCTCTACCATGCAACCTGGTGCGCTGGCCGCAGATCACACAATGGGAGGTATGTGTCCCACACCCCATTCTTTTCCCCTAAGTGATACATCAGGTTTTTATCTGATTTTTATTTTTTTTTTATGAAATGATTTGCATAATTTTAATGAAAAAAATCATCGATTTGGTAAAGCTAACTTCAAATTAAGTGTTTTCTTTTTGCTACAGAAAATGTTCATTGCTGAGAAGCTGTGTCCTCAACTGTAAAATCATCCTGATAAAAACATTCCATAGCCTCCAGTACAGCTGCCAGAATCATTATTTTTGCCACTGCCCTAATCTGAGCAACCTGATGCCTCTTTGAATTCTTCCATTTCTTTCCTTACTGTCAAACCCTCTTTCCCATCAGTCCCTTAAGCTGATTCTCTTGTCCCTCATGTCACCCACTGCAGCCTTCCTTGTGCCAGGCAACCTCCTTGTGATTCCCCAACCCAAACCAACCTGCAAAGCCATCAAACCTCTACTGCTGGATGAAAAACCTTTATGTTATATAGTGACAGTTAAAGAAAAACAGAAAATTGCTGCTGTCAGGAGGGTTGTCAATGGTTCAACCAGTATTCTGAAATGGTTGGAGAAAAATAAGTAACAAAACATAAATACATTTTTACTCAATTCTTACCAATATTTAAAATGTTCAACAGCATTTTTGATTGCCAAAAATTGATGGACTGTTCTGCAGACTGTTTTAAAAGCATTAAGTATGCGGTTAAGTTTGTGGTTTGAAAACTTTTGGAGCTTTTCTTCATCAGAATTGCAATTTCCAATAAGAAATATAAAAATAATATGACATGCAAGCCAATAAAAACATAAACATAAAAATAAAATCTACAAAATACAGTCCTTTCAGCCAGGTTTGCTGTCCTTTTCCAAATCTCATGTCAAAACTTTGCTTCAGCAGCTACAAGAAATTGGCAAATTAACAAATACCAAGGCAAGTCAGGAAGCCATGCTTCTAAATGACTCAGAAGTATCACATTCTGACCATAATTAATGAACATGGCCAAGAAACCACATTGCTGAGACCCTCTAAGGTCACCCCCAAAACTTCTTTTAATTTCTTACAGTCATATGCTGTATTTTTGTCATGTATGTAACCTTGGGTCCTCTGGATTCCAAAAGCTCCTGGTGAAACCTGCTCTTTAAGACAGTGGTCTCTATGTTTGGCAGGTTGTGTCTGACCTACAATCAGGGATCATCATGCTTTGATTTCAGGGAGCTCAAGCTTGGTGGCTGCAGTTGGGCTTTGGTTCTGTGCTGGGCTGCACACACCCAAGGAATGCCAAGTACCCTCAATTCCATTAACTTCAGTGGGAATTAGAGAGCTCAGCTGTATTTAATATTCTACAGGGTCAGGCTCTGAAAACTGTATTAGCATTTTCAGTTCCCAGTAGGACAAATTTCAGAAAAGCATTTGGATTGAGATTAACTGTAAACATGTGAACACTCCCCCTGATTTCAATATGACTATTCTCATGCTTAAAGTTAAGCATATGCCTAAGCTATGTCCTGATTTTGGGCCAAAAACTACTGTTTTCAAGGGCTACACAAGTTCAAAAATTGCTGGTCTTTAATGCCAGTTGCTTAATCTAGTTTTCCCTTTTTCATAAAGGCTGACACAAGACTGTCTTTTTTAAATGGAGCAGCTACACTGAAGAAGATGGGGCATTCTGGTGAAACACTGAGTATTTCTCTAAAGCTACTAAGCTATTATTATTATTATTGTTATCATTACTGTTATTCCTATGTGAATGCAGGAAAAGCACCTATCTCAGACTCAGAACTTTTGCTGTTCCTGAAAGAATATAAGCCACACAGCAAAGAATAACAAACTCTCTCTACATGACAGCAAACATCAGTCAAGTGACAGATAAAAATATCCCACCCTCCCCAGAGACCCTCAGTGTCTTGTACATCTGAACCCTTCCAGGGGCACTATAAACCAGAAGCATCTTATGGCGCACTCTGGATGTCCTTCTCACAACTCTGGGGGCCAAGGAAGTCTGTGGACTTCTGAAGAAGGACGGGCTGGCATCTCTCCTTTTCTGAATTAGGAGGGGGCTTCTCCCTTGAAATGGTGCTGGCCCTCAGGAGACAGCATCTTGGCTAGCTCATGGCAAGGGACAGATGTGGCTCTCAAGCAAATTCCTTCACCCAGAGAAGCATCAGGGGATATGGAGCCTGCTGTGATGGCTCTTCTCTGAAAGCAAAATGCTCCTTCCTCTGGGAGGACACTAGGGCTCAGAAGACAAGGGACAGAGGGCCTTCCCAGGAAATCTGTTGGGGCGCAGGAAGAAAACATAACTGTGCATCACTCTACATTTTGGGATCCATTAAGACTCTTACTATACCCTGCAAAGTGGAAGGACACAAAACAAACCAACCCCCCACTCAGAGACCAGGAAGAAAGGAAGAGCTTTTGGGGCTCATTTTTCACACAGACCCCTTAAGTGTATGTAGCTCACAGCACTGGAGCCATGTTCTCAGGAGCCATAGGAAGCCACACAGAGGAGAAAAAAACAGAGTGTGGCTCTCACTCCTCCACTGTGCAACCTGGGGCCAAGCCAGGACTTGCTGATGTGCCTCCAGGCCAGCTCCAGGGGTCCATGCTGAGGCTGCCTCCCCTGGACATTCTTCCCCCTGTAGCAGGAGGTGTCACTCTGGCTTTCTATGTCAAACTTTGGCTTCTCCATAACTCCACGATCTACAAGCCTTACAATGCAATTATCTGGCTGCTGCAAAGGCACCAAAAAGGCAGAACAAGGACACATTTAAGATGGGGCAACTGCATGTGGTCATAAGCCCACAACTTACTGTTCTCAGTCTGCATCTCCCTTTTTTGACACATTTCACAGCACATTTCATCACACCATTTTTGGTACATGTGCAGCTACTGGACTGACAAGATAGCTTGTTGGTATATTTTCTTGGGTGAGGCTGATTGGGAAATGTCCCCTACCTTTTGTTTCAAGCTCTTGTAGAAGAATTATAAAATCAAAGCAACAGCATTGCCAAAATCCATAATTCCAAACAAATCTCTCTTGTCACCCTGACAGAGAAATGGCACCCACTGCTAGAGGAGATCCTTGGGCATGAGATGCAGCACTGGCAAGACACAGGGAGAAGGAATGACCTGGACTGGTGGGCAAGGCAGTAGTGCTGATACTTAACATCTTCCTCTTCCATCCCAAATGGCTCTGCTGGCAGGGGCTGATGGCAGGGGCTCCCAAACAGTGGCACACGAGTGTTCCATTTATCTCACAGAGGTGTTGCCCGAGCACCTCCATGTCCCAATATGTGTCCACCCAGCCTGGTCCAGGCAGTACATCTGAGAGCAGCACTTGCTGCGGGTGGCTGTGCCTGAGAGCCTGCTGTCCCAGCTGCCAGGGAAATTACTGCCGTGATGAGATGTACGGCATTTTCCTGCGCTGACAGAAAGGTAGCGCTGGGGAAGGTTCTGGACACTCACCCCAACGCTGTGGAAACAGATGAGCAACAAACGGAACTAGGACTTCTACACTTTGTAAATGCATGCTGGCTGCCTTCATTTTGCTCCAATATGTCCAAGGGCCTTCCAAAGACTTACATCCCCATTGCTGCTCTTGTGCGAGCGCCCGCCGTGGGATTTTCCCCCGAAAGCTGTCTCCGAGGGCTGCCGGGCTGCACATGTCGGGTCCGGCCGGGACCACGGCATACCCACCCAGCTCCGCATACCCACCCCGCTCCG
>NC_031770.1:78710147-78725690 GCF_001522545.3 Parus major | reverse complement strand
GCACACCCATCCCGCTCAGCACACCCATCCCGCTCCGTACACCCACCCCGCTCCTCACACACCTTCCCTCTGCACACCCATCCCGCTCAGCACACCCATCCCGCTCCTCACACACATCCCGCTCTGCACACCCACCCCGCTCCTCACACACCTTCCCTCCTCACACACCTTCCCTCTGCACACCCACCCCGCTCCTCACACACCTTCCCTCCTCACACCCATCCCGCTCCGCACACTCATCCCGCTCCTCACACACCTTCCCTCTGCACACCCACCCCGCTCCTCACACACCTTCCCTCTGCACACCCACCCCGCTCCGCACACCCACCCCGCTCCGCACACACCTCTGCTCCTCACACCCACCCCAGCCAGCTCCGCTCCGTCCCGGCTCAGCCCCCCGCCATCGCCGCCCCTTGTGCTGCCACCTCCTGGGCTTCGGGGCTCGGGCGGCGGGGCTGCGCTCCCGTCCCCGTTCCCGCTCCCATTCCCATTCCCGCTCCCGTTCCCATTCCCTCTCCCGTTCCCATTCTCGCTCCCGTTCCCATTCCCTCTCCCGTTCCCATTCCCGCTCCCGGACCAACGGCGCGGTCGTGGGCGACCACTTATGGGCGTGGGCAGTGGAGCTGCAGGTGCGTGTCCGCCCCGCTCCTCCATCCTGTCCCGTCCCGTTCCCGTCCCATCCCGTCCCGTCCCGAGCCGCCCTGCTGGCAAGCGGGAGCGTTCTCTGCCGTGGATGCGGTGTGCTGACATGAAACACCCCAACAGCGTCCTGCTTTCCAGCCAGTGTTTTTTGACGTTAAGGCGTCCTGGAGGGAAGACCCCAAAGCCCATTAATCACTTCAGGATGTCTGAGACGTGGGCAATAACACTGCGGAGAATTCAGGCCCTCTGACACTCCAGTGCAGTATCTGAGCATTTAACAATAACAGTCAACACTGCTGATGCCTGTGAAAATACAGATGTAAGCCAGCTGTCTGTCAGGGTGAAAAATGTGTTTGTCTTTTCGTTTTAACGTGTCATTTCCCTCTTGGACATTTGCTGTGTTACTGCCAGGATATCACGTGCTTCCAGCACAAACTCTATCCCAGGAAGATGAACCACGTTCACATGGAGGGGAGGCGTTACCGTGCTGTTTCTGCAGTTTTTTCTTCATCTGAAGCTGAACAAAACATGGCTGACCTAATTCCTTAACTTTTATTATTATTGAAGTAATTTCCAATATCTGTTTCTAGCCAAAGGTAATGGCAGATTTATCCATAAAAGGATCATAGGAGGGGTGAAAGTGTGGGTGTGCTGGGAGGTGTCAATATTGAGATTAATAAGAGGCAATGGAAGTACATATATCATGATCAAAAATTAATAGGCATAAAATGTGCTTATGGGGGAGGGACGACTGAAAGAGGGCAGATTTGGATCACAGGTTAGGAATAAATAATTTACTTAGAGGGAGATGAGACACTGGAACAAAGTGACCAGAAAACTTGTGGATGCCCCATCCTTGGAAGTGTTCAAGGCCAGGCTGGATTGGGCTCTGAGCAACCTGGTCTAGTGGGAGGTGCCTCTGCCCATGTCAGGGGGGTTGGAACAAGATGATCTTTCTAACCCAAAACATTCTAGAATTCTATGATAACTCATGACTGGCATTTTAGAAGAAAAAGATGCAGATGTTCATGAAAGACCAGAAAGGGGTCTTGAAGGACATGGATCTCAGTATATTTAGAGAACAGACAAGTTCATATCTAAAGTCATTTTATGTAAAAAAAGAGATAAGGAAAACTGACTTCTTTGTTTTTATGAGAAACAAATATTGCAAGTAGGTTACCAGGAAGGCAAATGCACAAATGAGTATGAAAAGTCACTCTGTAAGAGGAAAATCAAGAAAATACTGAAAGAAACCTATTGGAGAGTGATCTTCTGAAGGCCAAAAGCTCTTTTGCTTCAGCCCTCATTGAAGATAATTACTAAATTGGATGGCTTAAATACAATATAGCAGACAGAAAATAAGATATGCTAGAGTATGGGAAGAAAAAGCAAGAAAATGCTTACATAAATAAGAGCCTTTCAGTTTAGCCACACCTCTACTCTAAAGGATCTGGCTAAGGTCCTCTCTGAGAGTTACTGGTTGAAAATATGCTGCAAAAACCTGGAGAGTTCAGGTGAGAATCAAGAGGAGCAAGAAGGCTAAGAAACGTTCCAGTCTCTAAAAGAGCAAAGCTGGAATCATAGCTGCCTTGCACTGGATTGAATTCTCAGAACAGGACCAGAACAAGTAAAAATAGTCCATATGAACCTAAAAGTTAACTATGCAAGTGACAGCAACATGGTTTTCTCCAGAATATACTGAATCAATTTGAAATATTTCCCTCAGACAATGTATCAGACCTCATGGATGGATAGAAAAGAACTAATAATTGGTGTACTGTGATTTAGCATGATTTGTGACACTGCCACATAATCCAAAGATTGAGAGACATGGTCTAGATGAAATCATTATCGAGAAATGTGAAAAAGTGTGAAACAGTGCCCTCAGATAATAGTTAACCATTAACTCACTGTAAATGGTATTCTTTAAGAGTCTGTCTTGAACTTAGCAACATTTGCATATTCTCTAATGATCTGGATGTTGTATATTGAAGGTTTCTATGTGGAAAAAGATTCAGGACAGAGAGACCAAATTGGAGAAATTATCTGACAAAAACAAAAGATGGTCTTCACTTTAGATTCCTTCCTGCATGCTACACCTCGCCAGGAATAACCACCCAGAAAAGTAAAGGATGGATGGGTTTTCTGGGAAAGATCTTGTGCTTCTGTCAGACCACAACTGAGCACAGATCAGCAACATCTTGTTGCTGCAAGGAAGGCAGAGTCAATAGTGGGCTCCATGACCAGGTCTTTGCCCTCAAGGCAGAGGAGGAACACAGCTCCTCTCATCATGGGCCAGGCTCTGGCTCAGACAGCCCATGTGGGTTTGGTGTGTGTGAGGCCACAGAGCAATGGGTATGGAGGGAGATCTGGTCAGGTCAAAAAACATCCATAAACTGTATAAAGCTTTTGGAGTAGGTGTCAGGGAGGCAACTGTTGCAGTCTGGCTGGCTCTTTTTCATGTTTTAATGCAGTTCTGTGGTCACCCTGATAAGCCCTTTTAGCCAAGAGGTTTTTTATTTTATCTAGAGAACAATTTATGCAATGTAAGAGACAATCTATCAGTCAGAGTGGAGATGTCATCCAGAGACCTGCAAGTTAAAAAACAGATTTTGGTTTTGTTGTCTAACAGACCTGATTAACAGTGTAAATACATGTAAATATCTTTGACAAGGACAATTATCTCAGGTCTGTTTCAATTAATTTTATTTCAAGAAGGAGGTAATTCTCCCTGGAATCCAAATCGTTCGAATCGCTTAGGCTCCATGACAACCTGTATGGAGGAAGTTGTGCTGGGGCAGCTGGCTGTTCTGTTTCATTTTTTAGAAGTCAGAAGAAATTATCTTGACATTCCTGAAAGGAAAAACTTGCCAGAAGTTTCGTGAGAGATTTTTCCTTTCAGTGAGAGTGAAATCTTTTTTAACATGCCGCATTGTCACACAAAATGGAAATCTTGAATTTCCAGACATTTCTGCTGGTCAGTTAACTCCTTCTAAAAGCTGCTTGCTCTATTAAAAAGAAAAAATAGCTTCAAAGTTTGCAAGATTTACAGCCTCCTCAAGGGTGGAGGCCTGGGACACAGACATTGCTGCTCAGAGGTCCAAATTTATTTGCTTACTCCCTTTGACTTCCACTGACACTTCGGTATTCTGGTGCTACTCTTGCCTTTGGAAATGTTTTTCTGATTTATTTTGTCTTACCTGTACAAGAAAACGACCACAAAGGCAGGTGTGAGACTCTAATTTTCAGAAACAGTAAAGGGAAAGTTATTCATTTGTGTTCTTGCCCATCTGCTTTGCAGTATTCATGAGACCTAAAGCAGTGTTTCCACTCAGTTTCTATGGTTTAATAATCATCCAATTCTCATACAGAGTCTGTGGCCTGAGCCAAGTTTCTCCATTAGCCAGCCTGAAACATCTTTGGTCCTGAGATGAAATAAGATCAGATTCATTAAGCCCAGCAATACCATAAGGAAAATATATAGATATTTATTTGAGGAAAAAAGCCTCAAATTCCTTCGTCCCAGATAATTTGTTCCTGCTAAACGTCACATGTTGCAAATGCCTGCAGTTCATAGCGGTTTTCTGAATCAGAGCTTGGGAAGGATGATTAATGTAAAATGGGCTACGTGGCATGGACAGGACACAAGAGAATGGCATGACAGGAAACTGTGCTGGCGATTTCAGGTTCTGATGATACTTTAGTAAATGCTAACATGAAATCCACCTAAAAACCTGTAGAATAACACATCTCTTCAAGCAGAACTTTTCCCCAGTGACTTATTTGCTAAACATGAAGTGTCTTGGATTTTTCAATGGTGGAGAATATTTTGAGTTTGACTATGGCATAAAGTAATAAAACAATAAAAATTTATTTTTTTTTCCTTTATCCTTCATATATTTTTCCTTTAACATTAATCACAGGATAGATGAGGTGAAAAATGTAATTCAAAGTTTTATATTGTATTCTTGCTCATTTTCTTCCCTGTAATATATCCAGACAAGTTGCATTTTAATATTCAGGTCATTTGAAAATTTCCTTTTTATCTTTACAGGAAATGGAATAGTCATACTGTGCTTTGCCTTTTTTTCATAGATTTTTTTTGGCAGTGGTCCTCAGGAAAAACCTTTTCTATTCTGAGTCTGATAAACTGGAGTTGTCTACAGTGCTATAGAGCAATGGTATTTCTTCACCACGGACCTTGTGCTAAGCATCGATCACAGACAGAACCAAAAAGACCATCTAATTAACAAAAAAAAGTTAAAAGAGACAATATGCCTGATTCCTTCCCAGAAGCATGGGATGGAGTACCAGAAGAAATCTGCTATGAATGTTTTAATTGGTTATTAGATGGAAGAAAATTTCCTGAATATGAAGTTATCAATATGCAACAGCTATTTAATGAATTTAAATGCACAAGGGGAAAATATTTGTCGATGATACTTTATCAGTTTCAACCTGTCAAGGAGTAGAGTTAGACCCTTAAGGTCAATTTAAATTTTTTTCCTAAACATATATTTTTTATTCTAACATATTGTTTTATTTTAAATATTGGAAAAGAGTAATTTCCAAAGAAGAAATGCCCACATATAGGTCAACGTATGTTTAGTAAAAAGCATTACGGTCAGCTACCAGTAATTTGGAAAGCAAGCTACCTAAAGCTATTTTTTAAAAGATTATTCTTTTTCTTTTGTACCCACATATAGTGTAAATATGAATAAAATTATAGATAATTCAAAATTTCAAGTCATTTTAAAAGAATTTTCACAGATGCTGCATTAAATAGGCATCCTGTCTTATATGGAAGAGCAGCCCTGTGATGTTGTCAGCTGTTATTCGACAGAATTCAGGTGCTCCAAAGCCTCCTCATACACTTTCTCCACAGGCCTGGAAAGCTGCTCAGTCCTTCACTGGCCAGCTTAAAATGGCATTTAGACTTCTGAGCAGTGGAAAAGGACAAGTTAAAAGTGGTGATATTTGCTGCTGTTTTGTGGCAATGACACGTCTAGGGCTGAAATTATGTCAGTGCTTGGCAGAAGAGTTGCAAAAGTGCAATTGCTTATCATTGTTTGTAGAGACAGTAATATAGAAGATAAGGGGGCCCCATCTCTCGTGGGGACCTTAGTGCTCATCCTTCCCACTCCTTAAAGAGAAACGAGTGTCATAGCAGGGAAAACTGAAATCCAGAGTCATCAGCAGCCCTCCTTACAAAGCTGGAGCTCTGCATAAGCAATGACATTAACTCTATTGCACAAACCAACAGCTTCCTGCAGGCTTCATGTTCCAAAGCATTCAGAAGCACTGAGTCAGGGCCAGCCTCAGCAGAATAAATAATTACACAAAATTAGGCCATTTTCAGCACTGGCAAAGCTTCATTAGTGCTTGCTCAAGGAAGATGCTTTTGAAGAGTGGAAAAATGGTCTCCCAGCTGTCATGCTGGCAAGGTACTAAGCATTTATAGGGTCAGTACTTCTCCAGGTATTGCCTCTGTGGCTTTAAATAAGTCAGCTGAGGCTTGATTTCTTCAGCAGTGCCTACCAGGCTTCATTATATATCCATTAGCAGGAGGAAGAGGTGGCTGAAAATCAGGCAATTGTGCCTCACCTTCCCTGCACTAGAAACAGCAGTGATATTTCCCCAAGCATGAATGACTAAATTCGTGTGAATGGGGTGAAAAGGGCCATTTCAGTCCAGCATGGAGCTCTGTTCCTTTCCCTAGGGGAACAGATGCACATCAGCTCCTTACATTAGCTGCAGCCACATAGACCTACACTATCAGCCCTCAACCCCAAGCTAGCAGCACTATCCAAAAGCTCGGTATGGAGCAGGTCCAGGTCCTTCAGCAGTTTTACATCTTTGCTGTTTTATAGCTCCATGCTGCCTCAGGCAGGCTGTTACCTGTACCCAAGCAAGCGAGTTTAAAGCTGGCTTAGCATTTGTGGGTGACAGTACCACCCTGTCTTACTGCTTTCAATATAAACATGACCCTAGAAAAACAGCACCTCCCATCTCCCCCACTGCCCAGGTGACTTTGGGGCACAGGCCCTGGCATAGCCATGCTCCCTCACTGGGATCAGAGTCCACTGTGCTGTGGCAGGAGCATGCTGGCAGCAGCAGAGGGTGTCACTGTCAGGTTGCAGTCACCCGCAGCTTTCCCAAGTAGCAGCATCATTTGGTAATGCCAAAGGCTGTAATTTGAACACTGCAAACTTCAGGGCCTCAGCTAGCAGGGAAACAGTGGAGCAGGAAGAATGACCATCTCTGTACAGATTATGAGAGATAAATTACAGTCAACTGGAAAAAAAAATAAAAAATCACAGAGCAACAGAGAGGTGGCTGGAAATCTTGGAAAAAAACCCAATTCAACAGAACATCAGTATTTTGAGAGTCCCAGCCAGGAAGCAGGACACAGATACCATGCAGTAAAGTGCTGCCAGACATGTTGGTTATTGATTTTTCTGAAGATCCCACCTGAACTGAATGTGTGGACTGAATCCCAATGAGAGTCCCAGATGGAGCAGGCAATTGTGGAGGCAATGGACTTATTACTCTTTAGGACTCAAGGGACCGAGATAGGTTTTTACAAGCAGCTAATACGAAGAAAGACATCATATGGGAAGGTGATAGGCTCCTATTGTTTCCGGACACAAGTCTTATAACCCAGGGCAAAAGGGAAGAATTAACTGTGGTTAAAAAAAAAAAGAAAAAGAAAAAGAAAAATATTCGCAATATAAAATGTGTCTGCATCAGTTTCTCTGGCTTGCCAAAGTGTACAGTTCACACAGTGAGAAAACCAGCATCTTTGGGGAGCAGAGGCAACAGAAGCTGCTGTCAAAATCATTGGAGACAAAGAAACTGAAACTGCTCACTTCAATGTGCTGGGTCCCCACTGCTCCCCACAGCAGGGAACTGAATACTGGTGTCATGTGGGAGTAGGGGAAAAGCTTATTTCTTTCTCCTTTCTCTTTATTTTATGTCTTAAAGCCTGTGCTGCCATGCTAGCATCTGAGTAGCTAAAAGTACCTGCAACTGCTGCCAGGAGTTTTGTGATAAGCACATCCAGTCCATCACAGAACTGCATCTGGCACTGGTATGTGTAGTGGGTTCAATTGCTATGCAAACACCACACGTATGCTTATCTATTTTGGCACTTTCATCCATGTCCTGACTGTGTTTAATGGATAATAAAGCAATGTCAGTAACATCAGGGCCCCCTGGCTTTTGCAGCAGGGATGAGTCCAAGAGCCCAGAGACTATCTGCTTGGTGCAGCCTGAAAGTTAGCCTTGACCAAAGTCAGCTTAAGTAAATGAGCCCAGAAAGGTTTGGATTTCAGTGTCTGTCCTCCTCCCTGGAAACCTGGGGGTTTTCAAAGGGGAAAACATGACTGCTCTCCCTTCCCAGGGTCCTGTACCTGTGGAGGAATAACCCCAAGTACCTGTAGAGGCTGGGGGCTGACCTGCTGGAGAGCAGCTCTGCTGAGAAGGACCTCGGAGTCTTGATGGATGACAAGCTGACCAAGAGCTGGCAGTGTGCCCTCGCAGCCAGGAGGGCCAGTGGGACCCTGGGGTGCATCAGGAAGAATGTGGCCAGCAGGTCAAGGGAGGTGACCCTGCCCCTCTACTCAGCCCTGGTGAGGCCCCATCTGGAGTGCTGTGTCCAGCTCTGGACTCCTCAGCACAAGAAAGCTACTCAGTACAAGGAGCTACTGGAAAGGGTCCAGTGGAGGCCATACAAATGATTAGGGATCTGGAACATCTCTCCTGAGGAGAGCCTGAGGAAGTTGGGCCTGTTTAGTCTGGAGAAGAGAAGACTGAGAGGGGATGTCATTAATGCACATAAATATGTCAAAAGCTGGTGCCAAGAGAATGGCGCCCGTCACTTTTCAGTGGTGCCCAGTGAGAGGGTGAAGAACAGTGTCCAAAATCTAAACCACAAGCATTTCCACCTCAACTTTAGGAAGAATTTCTTTACATTGAGGTGGCAGAGCCCTGGAACAGGCTGCTCAGAGAGACTGTGGATCCCCTCTCTGCAGATATTGAAAACTTACCTGGACACATTCCTGTATAACCTGTAACTCTGCCTTGGCAGAGGGTTAGACTGCATGGTCTCCAGAAGTTTCTTCCAAACCTAATGATTCTGTAGTTCTGTGATTCCCTCTGAGTGGGAGGGAACCTGAGGGCCACTGGTGGCCCTTTGCCACTCAAAACCATGGCCTGGGCCATTGTGGGAGATGAAACTCTTAGGAAAAGGCCTTTATGAAGCTGAACAGCTGGTAGGTGAAAGGCCACATAGAAACTGCATGCGAACATCCCATTCTCTGGCAGTAGCTCTCATGGGCAAGGCAGTGAGACACCATAGGTTGTGGGAGCAGCACAGGGCTTGTGCCCCCTTGGTGCCCTGGTAATGACTCTGCTGCTGACAGCGTGCAGCATCCCTCAAAGACACCACGCCTGCATTTAAGCAGGACTGCTTCAACTGCTTTAGTTTTATGCATCTCCATCCATCTCCTGGCATCTCTCCTTCCATGAACAAGGATGGCTTAAAGCATGCCAAGAGTTTTGCCACCCTAGTAGCTGCTGCTTCTGAAAACATCCCAGGAGCCACTAACTCTCCCTTACCCTTTCTCCCCTCCATACATCCTCCTCTTCCTCACAGCAGGAAAAATAGATGCATTTTTGGATGCTCATTCCACAGGTATTCCTGCCTGTGATAGTAGTGCTCCATCATTAGGGGCTGGACTTACACCCCCTTTGAATACTTTCAAATTTGAATACTTTCAAAAGTGTAGAACCAAAATAGGAAGAGAGCCACTTGGTAATAATATGCATTGAAATACACTGTCATTCGACTGCCTTCTGCTTAACCCTTTAATTTTCTTCCACAAATGAGATTTGCTGCTGTTAGCCCAGATTACAGAGCAGTAATGAATGAGGAAGGAAGCTCCCACATGCAAAGAGAGGCTTAGCCAGAAAATAAACAAACAAATCAAATAAATAAAAAGCCATCCCACATTAGATGAAGTCGTGCTGCCACCTCAGGTTTACCATCTGTTTCTAGTTTGATTCCAGTGTTTCTTTCAACCATTTTGTCTACTACTTATGAGTTCAGCTGGCGGCTGTTGTTTCAAAACACAGTGGGGCCCCCGGAGAACCACAGTGCCCCATTCTCCTGATCCTGGGATATGATCTAGGAGAGAAAGAGAGAAAGAAGGAAGAAGATAATGAGAGGGTGAAAGAGTGAAAGATAAAAAAGAGATAAAAAGAAAGAGAAAAGAAAGAAAGTAGAAAGAGGAAGAAAGAAAGAGGGATCTTTCCCACTATCCTACATTTTTCTAATCTTTTTTTTTCTTTTTAAAACAACTCTTCAGTTTGGAGGGATATTAAAAATAGAAGAGTGTTAGATTTGGCAATAAATTAATGTCCAGATGAAGGGAAAACAATTACAAATTGGAAACAGATTTATTCACACTCTGTGTATTAATGAAAACGTAAAAAAAAAAGCTAAACTGGGTATACTGTGTGGAAAAAAATAATGGCCCAGCAGGTCTACTTTTTATTAACAACTCATCAGTGAGCAGGTTGTAATTCATAACAAAGAATTTACCCCAAGGAACACCACAGGACTGTGAGCTTTTTAGTTTCCTAAGAAAATACATATGTTGTTCCACTTGGTTTCCTTTCAATAAAACCCACCAGTTAGCACTTCATTTTCGAGCTGTTCTGACAAATCAGGTGAGTTAGCTTTGCAGAAAAAACAGAAGCCAACTTTTCAGCTGAGAATTTTAGGGAATTTTTTAATAACTTAAATAAATTTCCCAAACGGCAAGGAAGTATGATAAAAGGCTGTGAAATGAATTTGTTTGGAACAACTTGAAAGAATTTTTCTTTTAATTTGCTTCATTAATTTTTCCTGAGGAAATATTTAGGGATACATCCCTTACTGCTAAGGTATGTGTTTGAGACAAAAGGAATTTTTATGATTTTTGTTGTGTTTTTATAGTGTCTTGAAACCTGATTAAAGATACTGATGAAAACCTGCCCACTGGTTTGCAGCTATGTGCAAGGCCTGAAGGAGATTGAGGCGCCAAGAAATCGGTTTTGTGGAGGTCACGCTAATACGATGGGTCTCTTACGACATAAAATCCTGTATTGTTTCCTTTAGCTGCCCCTATCACCTACATACAGAAAAGCTCTCTTTATGGAAGAAAATAATCAAGAAGGCAAGTAGGAAACCAGAGGGAATTATATGAAATGAAAAGAAAGAAAAAGGACCCAAGGTGCAAAATTGGTACGGATTTAAATAAATCACTCCAGTTTAAATTACTGCAGAGCAGCGCTGGTCACGATGTGCACCATGTCCAGCCTGGGTTCAGTGACAGACCTGCCACAAGTGCCAGGGCCTCCCAGTTGCACCAGTGTCTGTATACCTGAACAGAGTTCTCCCTTCAGTCATTTTTCAGAAGGAAAAGAGCAGCTTTCCCCATATTTTGTCAGCCTTTCTGTATGGTTTGGGAGAGCGGAGTTCTAGCACAATGCTCCAAGAGATCACTGTGAGCTTTCCCATCAACTTACTGGTTCATATAAACTGCTTATCAAGCATCAAGATGGAAAAGGAACTACCTGCCCCACTATTTCCAAACATTATACCGAAATATAATTTGAGATGCAGGGGAGACTGTGTTCCTAGTTATTTATCATTCTTGAGTTGATGAGAGAAACACTGAAAAAACAGGGACTAGTAAGGAACACAGAACTTACATGGAAAGACTTCTTATAGCAGCAGCACGTTTACAGTGAGTAAATGCAACTGAAAATTCTAAACCTTCTCCAAAAGGAGAAGTAATTGTATTTGAGAGTCAACTGTTTCTCTTGCATCTGCTGTGTCTCTGATGATCAGGATGCAAAGTTCTCCATGGAAGAGATGTGCACAGTCACCCATTTCAGAAACAGTGAGATGTGGGAGTGTGCTGGTTCACGTGTCACTGCCATAACCATGTATGTTCCAAAAGCACGCACATCAAGTGGCGAAAGTCTCTGTGACACACGTGTAGATTATAAAGCTCACATGAATAAACTCAGGAAGGTTCTCAGGCCCAACTGAAACCTTTTAGGACTCCATACAACTGTTTAAAGCAAATTTACAGTGGTAAAGACTATGTCTGAAGATAACACTAGAACTTATCTAGGGTGACGTTCTTAGGTCTTTATCTCCAGACCCACTTTGCAGGATCCAGCTGCAGAGAAGGACCAGCCTATCTTGTCAAAAGCAACCTATTACTGTGACTGTTGGGTTGGAGTAGGATGTGAACACTGACATTTCCTAAACACTTCATCTGAAAAATGCTGGTCAGGCAAGTGGTTAATGCTCAGAGACCTTTGCAGTGACATACAAATGGAAACAACCTACTCCCTCCTCCATTTCAATAGAAACAGACCATTGTATCCTCCATAATTAGAGATAGTGTAAGTGCTTAAGGATGCATTCATAGCTTGGAAAGTGTAGGCAGCTGAAGCATTTAGGCCCATGAAATCACTGCAAGATTAAAACTCTTACTGTGCTCATCCGCTTTCAGCCAATCTCCAATTTGTAATCTGTCCAGAAAAAAATGAGATCATATATCTGCTACTCAAATTATTTTGCTATCTGCCAAAGAATGCTTCTGGGAAGGGTTATTCTTCCCAGCAGAAATGTAGGAAATAAGTTGGAAAACATTAATTCATATTAATAAAAAAGGCCTGTGAAGACAACAGCTGTTTGATCCTTAGATAAACTGTAGACAGTTTTCACTATTTAAGTCATCATGAGTGATGTACTGTAGGCTTAGAGAGAAAAAAGGAGCCAAGAAAAAGAGGAGAGAAAAGAAAAAAATCTGGAGAAAATATTTACTTGCATACTTTTCCTAGGAAAATAGAAATGTAGCTAATGAGACAGACTTGTTTAGATACTCCATAGCACTCCCCGAGGGATCTGCTGGAGATATTTTCCACCTACTCCTAAACTCACTTCAGCAGTCACGGCTGGGGTTCTGAGGTGAGACCCCCGAGGGCAGGAGCTTTGCAGGCATTTGCAGAAAGCTGTATTTGGGGGATTGACAGTGCCTTTGGGGCTGGAGGATGGCAGTCCTGCCGACGTGGCAGCCACAGATGTTTGACAGGGCAGCTGCTCAGCCGGGAATCCAGCTCAGGGGAGATGCCTGGGGGAGCCAGGAGGTGCAGGGAGCCGGTGGGGATGGGATGTCCACATCCAAAGAGAGCTACAGCATGTGATGGGGAATCCAAAGCATGAATTAGTTTCAATTGTCCTGCTGCCTGAGAGGGGCTGTTGGTGCCTTTCAAGGTGGGCAGTGCTCTTGGGCAAGCCTTCACACCCCTTCCTCTGCTGCAGTATCTTTCCCTGTTCCCAGAGGACACCCCTCAGTAGCCACAACTCAGATATAGGTGACTTTAAATCAAGAAGTATTCTGAAAAAGAAAACAGAAACTAGCACGTGGTTTCTACTGCAGAGTCAGGCAGACCTGAGTGATGATGGGCATGGCCCATTGGCTGCTCTCCACTGCACCTATCCAGGGAAGGGATCTTCTCCGTGGTAAGGAGTATCCAGAGACAAAAGGGAGGATACTTTCCTCAGGTCACAGCTAGGAAAGAAGGTGGCCCAGTGCTGTGGTTTTCTCCAGCCTAAACTCCAGATGGAATACCTGGGTAGCAGGAAAGCTTGCTAACTCCCAGTCCTAGCCTCTGCTCCTGCTGTTGAAATCAGTCTTGGTAAACTCTTTGTGGTTTTTTTACCTGATTTCTCTGGATACCACATTGCCTGGATGTCTCATATATCCTAAGTTTATATCAAATGCAAAAATTCCAGCTTGGGGGTTGTTTTTTCCCCATGATTAATATTTATTGCCCAAGGTCCCCAAGAAACTCTCTTTCCTGAGTGCTCAGCAGATGCTGGGGTTCACTGCAGATGCTCACACAGGGGTGGACCAGGTGACATGAGGAAGCCTTTGGGAGGCCTGTTGATAAGTGTTTGTCAGTGGAACAGACAGCTCACTGTGGCTCCCATTTACAAGCTTCTTAAACTAGCTTCTAAACTAGCTTTTAACAAAGAAAATGTGTCAAAGTACCAATAAAACTGCTCTAATAAGCCCTCCATAGCAAACTCCTAATTGAAGCTCATAAAGAGAGCTCTAAACAGTATTTAAAGTGCAAAGAAAACATATTGGTCCTCAATGCAAACAAGTAGATGTGGTGCTGATGCTTTTTATTTGACCAACATGAAAGCTGCAGAACACAAAAATGTAGGTGTGGGATGTGTGTGGTTAGAAAGCCGATTATTGAACTTACAGGCAGGTTTAAAACCTCTCCTTCAACAAACAGGCAGTTCAGCTCCAGCACATTCAACCTGCCCAGAAACTTGTACAAATGCCTATTTCACTTGTACCCTTTCCCACACACATGGATGTACCTGCAAATGCAGGACAGAGCATGCACACATTTAATTGACTACTTAGTTATTTACTTTTGTATTTCAGCTACTGCAAATTATGCTTCCCCTCTCGGTGCTCCTGTGCCACAGTTTCAGCTCTCAATATCAGCACAGAAACTGGAATTATTCTGCATCCCACTGAGATCATGCAGCAACTCTTTGTGACTCCTGCTGAAAGCATCTGGAGGGTTTCTAACAGTCCACTACGAGAGGTCTCCCATGAGCCACAATGGTAAGCCTCCTCCAAATCTACAGGTTTTTCTGTGACCTAAGGCAAAAGAAGCACACACAGATGTTAAAGAGGAGGGAGAGGGAAAGGAAAATATGTTTGGGAAGAGTGCAACTTGGGAGAGAACATAGCATTCATGGCAATCCATTTCTCCTCACTGCAACTCCCGCCCCATGAAGAAGCAAAATTAAAACACATTTTCCTCCTAGTTGTATATCCAGCTATGAGCTCTACAGAATGATTTTTCCCAACAAAAAGTAATTTCCTTGCTCCTCCAGTTGCTGCAGCACTTGTTCCCACTGAAGGCAATAAACTTTTGATGGTAGGGTTATCAAATGTCCTTCTGGGCAGGACACAGCCCAGGGTGTGTTTAGCTCAGGATGTGCAGGTACTGCTGAAGCACATCAGGGAGCTCCAGCCATGCCTCCAGCTTTCCTGGCCCTTTGCTGCCCTGGCTGGTAGAGAGAGGCAGACTTGGCTGGGCAGCCACATGTGGAGGGGAGTGGGGATGGGAGTCAGTCTGGTGGTGGCAGGGAGAGTTAAAAGTACCATGGGATGAAATTTTGGGATCAAAGGAGAGGAAATAATAGACTTTGAAAATGAGGAAAGGAGGGAAAATGAAGACTTAGAAGACACCATTAAAGTAAAAGTCTTCTGCAAAGGCACTCAAACAGTGTGCAGCATATTTGGGCTGTGAGGCCGATATACATGGTGGTGGTAGTGGTGTCCCCTGATCTCTGCCTTCCTCAAGCTCTTTTCAAGGAAGAGCTGCATTAAAATCCATTGTGATGCTGATGAAACACTTTGTGGTTTTGCCTCAAGTAATTCACTGGTTTCCACAAAAACGAAAGGCATTTTTTATAGGCAAAAGCTGTCATTTCACTGTGCTAAGCTGTTTCTGCCATAAAAAAGGTGTGATTTCACTTCCTGCACATGTGTGAAAATTTAGGATGTGTTCCAGAATAAAAGAACATGTTGCCACATGAAAAGCTGTGTTTTTAACAGCATTTGCAAAATCTCACCCTTGACCAAATCTGTGAGTTCTCACAGAACCTTGAGGACCAGACCATGACTTGGTTTTCTCTGAGTGCTCAGAAGTGTTAAAATACTGCAGAAATAAGAAAAACAAAGACGTAAAAGAAGAAGAAGAAAAAGAAAAATAAGAAAACAAAACTGTAAGAAAGAGGGAAGG